>NW_006408640.1:874418-890104 GCF_000296735.1 Chrysochloris asiatica | reverse complement strand
GGAGGCCTCTGGGACCATCAATGGAGAAGAGCCTAGAGCGGGACCCTACCCAGAGAAACAGAGATGCCTGAGATAGAGACACAGATGATGATGCGGAGTGATGAAGCGACTGGGGACTTTGGACCCAGAGAGGGAAAGGGACTGTGGGTCGAAAACTGGGGGGAGGAGGAGGAAGTGTAGGGGGCGGGTTTCTGGGATATACCCTTTGGGTGGTTGATGATGTGTGGAGGGGATTGGAACCATGGCAATGAGATGATATATGATGGAATGAATATAAAACTAAAGTTCTCCCATGTAAACTATCATATAATTCACAATAAAACTTTAAAAAAAACAAAAAACTATTTGAGGTGCTCAAAAGATAAAATGCAATTTCCATCCAGATCCCATCATTATTCTTTGTTGATGTTGTTAAGTGCCATCCAGTCAGTTCTGATCCATAGTGACCCCGTATGGTGTTTCTGAGGAGCAGCTTATGAGCCTGAACCACCAACCTTTCAGTTCAAACTGGATTTGCAGTCCAGTGCATTATTAGCCCACAGTGCCACATCAGGAGTCAAAATAATTGTGGTTGTGGTGGTGGTTAGGTGTTATGGAGTCAGTTTTGATCCATAGCGACCCTGTACAGGGTTTCCAAGGCTGTAAATCTTTATCGGAGCAGAATGCCTTTTCTTTCTCCCATGGAACAGCTGGTAGTTTCAAACTGCTGACTTTGAGGTTAGCAGCCTGACTCGTAACTACTATACTACCAGAGCTCCTTTCAATATTCTTAAAGAGATGGATAAGCTAATCACCAATTTAATATGGGAAGAAAGAGAACCCAAATAAGTAAAGCACTACTAAAGAAGAATGAAGTCCTTCTGTGGCCCAGTGGGATAAAACACTGGACCAAAAAGTGAGTTAAAACTACAAGGTCAGGGTTCAAAGTCACCAGGTGCTCCTTTGAAACCCTATACAGGGTCGCTAGGAGTGGGAACCAACTCGATAGCACTTAACAACAACAACAACAACAACAACAAAGAAGAATAAAGTAGAAGACCTCATACATCCTGATCTTAGAACCTACTATACAGTATCATAGTCAAAATGATCTGGTGTGGGTGCAATATATATCTATAGACACCATGGAACAGAATTAAGAACTAGAAATAAATCCAACCACCTATGGACAGCTCATATTATTATTTTTTAATGTGAATTGAATGTTTATAGACAAAATTATCAGTTTTACATTCAATAAATCACACACTTTGTTTCATCTCAATGGTTGCAATCCCCTCCATGCAACAACAGCTGTCCAGCTTCCTCCCTGTGGTTACCCTCTTTCAAACTCTTATATATTTGTGGAATATATAAATACAACTATAAATATAATTGGAGTCCTGGTGTGGCACTGTGGGTTAATGTGGCAGACTGCAGTCGTTTGAATTGCAAGGTCTGTGGTTCAAACTCACCAGCTGCTCCTTGGAAACCCTATGCAACAAAATGTGAAAAAATGCTCCAGATCATTAGCCATGAGAGAGATACAAATCAAAACAACAATGAGATAGCATCTGACCTCAAAAGTAACAGCAAAGTTCAAAAACAAACAAAACAGCAGATACTTATGCAGGTGTGGAGAGACTGGAACACTCATACAGTGCTGGTGAGACTGTAAAATGGTGCAACCACTGTAGAAAATGGTATGGTATTTCCTTTAAAAGTTGGAAATAAATGTCATACGATCCAGCAGTTTCACTACCAGAGAAATAAGAACTATGATACAAATATATATATGCACACACATGTTCATTGCTGCATTATCACTATAGCAAAAAAATGGGAACAACCTAAGTGCCCATCAAGGGATAAATGGATAAACAAACTACTGATTTGAGTGAAGGAGGTCAGTAAAACCTGCTAAAGGCTAGGGAAGACACTGGGAAAAGTTAAAGAGTTAAAGGCAACAAAGACAAATATTATTATACATACAATCCTGCAATAATCTACAAGTGGATGCATGCAAACATATGTCAATTGAACAGTTGTGGGAAGGAGAATGGGACTATACCCTTGAATATATATGTATGTATATAGGTTTGACAGAGGCTATTTCTGCTTATTATTTACCTATACTGCAAATATATCCATGTATATAGTAGAGTACTCAGAGGGAAAAGTTGCAAAAAATTCTTGAAGAATGAGTTACTAGGCTTGAGGATTTAGAATCATAGCCTCAGGGTACATCTATATGAATTGGCATAATATGGTATACAAAGACAATGTTCTACATTCTAATTGGTGAGTAGTGACCGGTATCTTAAAATTTTGTGAGTGACTATCTATGATGCAACTATTGGTCTCTCCTTGTCTGGAGCAAAGAAGAATGAAGAAAATCAAAGACTAAAGGAAACAACTGGTCCGTGGAACTAATGGGCTATGTAAGCCCTAACATCCACTACCCAGAGCCCAGAAGAGCTAGATAGGTTCTGGCTACCACTACTGACTGCTCTGATTCAGATCACATACAAAGTCTTGGACAAAGTGGAAGTAAACTGTGGAACAAATCTCAAAACTATAGCAACTGATAGAACTCCCAAGACTATGACCCTTACACATTCTTCAAACCTGGAACTTTTAGCCAAACAACATATAGGTTTACAAAATGAACAATAGCACCCATAAGTAATGTACTCTTTAGAGCAATCATCCATATGAGACCAAAAAGACAGCATTTACTCTGTAACACAGCCCAGAAGGCAGATAGGGATAGGATAAAAGGATGACTGTAAATGAGGTTCTCAGGGAAGAAATGGGAAGAATGCTGTTACCTTGAGAGGATTGCAACGAATGTCTTGAAACAAAATCTGTATGTATTATTGAATGGAAAACGAACTTTCTCGGTAAGCTTTTACCCAAAGTACAATTTAAAAAAATGAAGATGATCCTGGATTATAAAGGTTGACCCAATATAATCTGAAGATGTCTTAAAAGTGGAAGAAATCAGAAAGAGAGTCAGAGAGATGTTACAACAGAAGCAAGATCAGAATGATGTGATGTGAGAAGAGCTTAACCTGCTTTGTTGCCTCTGAAAATATAGGAATGGGCCAACCATGAGCCAAGGAATGCACATGACTTTTACAAGCTGGAAAAAGCAAGGAATGAGATGCTTCTCTATAGCTTCCAAAAGGAAGCACCTCTCCAGACACCTTCATTTTAACATAGTGAGATGCATTTCAGACTTCTGAACTACAGAACTGTAGGATAATAAATTTGGGTTGTTTTAAGTAATTAGGTTTTGATGTTGTTGTTAGGTGGCTTCAAGTCAATTCCAACTCATGTGACAGAGTAGAATTGTCCTATAGGGTTTTAGTCTTTATGGAAGCAGACAGCTAGGTCTTTCTCTCATGGAGCTCTTGGGTGGGATTGGATTTCACACAAATCTTTCAGTTAACCAGAAAACTTGTACCGTCAGAAAACTGATACAGTTCCTCTTCTAAATATTCCATGGTTTTCACTTTTCACTGTTAGTGCCTGTGCTGGTGCTCCTGTTCACTCTGCCTTTCCAGACCTTGAAACTCCTAGTGATCCTTTAAATTCCTGGTCAAATGCTTCATCATTCATAAACCTTCCTGGTATCCCTCTTCAGTCAGGTGAAATGGCTCCTCCCTCTATGTTTCAGAGCACATGGCAGGTTTCTTTAAGATAATGCAGCTTTAAATCTTAGCGTCCATTTTCTCTAAAGTATAGTTCAATGCGAACTTCTTAGATCTTTAGCTAACCCCATACCCCTCATAGTACCTAACACAACACTTGGAACCTTGCAAGATATGTTTGATGGTATAACATGAATTAAATTAAAAGGGATATTTTTCCACAATAAATTGCTGAAAATAGACCCAGGACATTGTGATGTGTTGTACACTGGGAGATTTTTCTGCTCTGCATCCTTATCCTACTCCTTTTGTCCTCAGGGGTGCTTAACTGGAGACCATGGCCCCTCTTGGCCACAGCTGGTCCTTTCTCTCTGTTCTCCTTCAACCCTTTTCACTAATTCCTCACTGTAATTTTTTCCAGAATATATTTTTATGACCATTATGGTTATGTTAATGCAAAATTTAATTATATGTACCTCTCCCATTTTATTTGCATTTTTGACTTTATTTCCAATGTTTGAATGAAAAGCTTTTGATTTGTTAAAGGCATTTAGGACTTCCACTAAACATTACACAACAGCACTAGAGCAATATCAGGAAACCCATAAGATACAGATGGTACATAAAACAATTTGGAGATGTTGTCTATCCTAAGACTCTACAAATCTAAACAATTTTAGAAAGAGAGTTTGAAAGGGAGTCAATGCAAATGCACCGGGAATGATAAAAGCTTTCCATTTTCAATGAAATCTGCCTCCCTGTGACTGTAAAAGAAATTCGTCCTAGAGATGTGATATGGACCCTTTGATAAGTGTGGGGCACAGAAGCATCCTCTGTGGAGCAATTTCCAGGTAACTTGTCACTGGGGTATGATATCCTGGGCCGGGGTAGAGCTCAGAACACAGTCCAACCTAGAGAAGTTCCCCAAGAGGTGCAACAGGTGTTACTGAGCCCACTGAACATTCAGGAGACTGGGGGCCCTCTGGAAGTTTCATGCTTACTTGGAACCTATTCAGTGTGGTACACCCAGCCAACCTTCCAAGCACATGCACAGGTGACTAAAGCTCCTTTTCCTTAACCAAGATCCACAATAGAAATGGACTTTAATATCACAACCCAGTGCACAAAACAGAAATGAAGGCTTCACATAGCAGTTAAAGTCCCTGTTATTGTTGTTAGGTGCCATCGAGTTGGTACCAACTCATAGTAACACTATGCACAGCAGAATGAAACACTGCCTGATCCTGGACGAATCTCACAATTGTTGCCACCCTTGAGACCATTGATGCTGCCACTTTGCCAATCCGTTTTGCTAGGGGGTCTTCCTCTTTTTCTCTGACCCTCCACCTTGCCAAGCGTGATATCCTCCTCCAGTGACTGCTCCCTCCTGACAATATGTCTGAAGTATGAGAGATGAAGTTTGGCCATCCTGGCCTCCAAGGAGCACTCTGGCTGCACTTCTTCCAACACAGATCTGTTGGTTCTTTTGGCAGCCCATGGCACTTTCAATATTCTCCTCCAACACCACAACTCAAAAGCATCAATTCTTCTATGGTCTTCCTTATTCACTGTCCAGCTTTTGCATGCATATGAGGTTATTGAAAATACCATGGTTTGGGTCAGGCACACTTTCGTCCTCAAGCTGACTTCTTTGCTCTTTAGCACTTTAAAAAGGTCTTGTGCAGCAGATTTGCCTAATGCAATATGTCATTTGATTTATTGACTGCTGCTTCCATGAGTGTTGATAGATGATCCAAGAAGAATGAAGTCCTTGACAGCTTCAATCTTTTCTCTGTTGATAAGAACGTTGTTTATTGGTCCAGTGGTGAGGATTTTTGTTTTCTTGACATTGAGATGCAATCCATACCAATGGCTGTACTCTTTGATCTTCATCAGTAAGTGTTTTAAGTCCTCTTCACTTTCAGCGAGCAAGGTTGTATCATCTGCATATCTCAGGTTGTTAATGAGTCTTCCTCCAATCCTGATGCTACGTTTTTCCCTGCCCCCATATAACCCAGCTTCTCAGATTATTTGCACAGCATACAAGTTGAATACAACCCTATTGTATTGGTGAAAGAATACAACCCTGTCCACACATCTTTCTTAGTTTTAAACCTTTCAGTGTTCCCATGTTCTGTTTGAACAACTGCCTCTTGGTCCATGTACAGATTTCTCATGAGCAGAATTAAGTGTTCAGGAATACTCATACTTCACACTGTTGTCCATAGCTTGTCATGATCCACACAATCAAAAGCCTTTGTGTAGCCGATAAAGCACAGTAAACATCTTTCTGGTATTCTCTGCTTTCAGCTAAGATCCATCAGACATCAGCAAACATCCTCCTGTGCCTTCTGTTGTGTTCTGTTCTATTACATTTTTCAAAAGGCTGGCCCTTGATGGCTCAAAAAATTCCTCTACTAACCACTTACCAGCCATCTTGGAGCTACTTGATCTTGTTTTAGTCCATCCCTTCTATCTTATTGTATGAAATATGGATTTTCTCCTTGGGGCTTGATCCCTCAGTTTGCTTTTGGTTTTTACAGAAGTGTTTTTTTTTTTTTTTTTTTTTTTTAAATCTTGCCTAGTTCTCTAAGCTCAGGGCAATGTCCTACCTGAACTACCACACCCAGTTTTGGCATCCAAACTCCACCCATCCCAGCTTAGGTGCAGCACTCTAGGTCCTTGAGTGTGTAGGAAAAAGGATCAGGCAGGGAGAGACTCAGTGACAGAAGGACTGGGAGTCCCAATAACTGAAAATCAAGCTCGTTTCTGGGGTCCTGGAGGATCACAGTCCCCAAGGATCATAAAGCTTGAAATGCACTTCTAGATGACCAAGGTAGACTGGTCACCACTCTCATTTGAAGCACACTCATTCTATTCATTTGTTTGGGACTTCAGTGCTACCTATCTGTGCTGGCTGACTTTCCTGTGGGGGTGTTTCCATTCCAGCTGCTTGTAATTTTCCATTTACTGTTCATACACATGTGTGCAAAGTTGACACAGATGTACATGTAGCCCCATATACATGCTAAATAAGTCATTGGAAACATCTGTCCCCCCTGGGGGCCTGGGTGCTCTTTCTCAAACCACCCACCAAGAGTGTGCATGACAAGTCTGGTATTTCTTGTTCCTTCCCTTAAAACCCTGCTTATTAAAAGAGCAAAACAAAGCAAAGCAACATATGTTATTATCCAGATTCCTTCTCTGGATGCCTAAAACATTCCTATTCAAGTTCTAGGGCTTGCTTTGAATCAAGAACTAATGAGAATATGAATTCAAGTGTGTAACTAGTTTTTAAAACTTGACCTTTAAATTTTCTTTTGGGTTTATCTCTTATGAAATGTGTTTCCTCTGTTTAAGGCCCTAAATATGCAAGGTGTGGGCTGCTTATTGTCTTTGAGAAAACACTTGGCTTTGCTGTGCAGTCAGCCCTCCCTGTGAGGGTCAGTGCTGTGAAGGTACACATACATTGCCAGGGAGGATCACCTCCAGGAATGCCATGAATGCTACCTGGCCTCCAGGACATTGAACAGTCCGATCACATTCAAGAGGAAGTAGTCATTGTGTGTGCTGTGTTAGTGATCAGACTCTGTTTATGAACTGTGAATCATGGAACCCAGTGCAAAAGTGTAGCTTGAACAAAACAGAATTTCCCCCAGGTGATCAGAGATTCACCATCACACTGGAGAAGTGGAGCGGTTATTGAGACTACTGAGTCATTCTGGAAGATGAGGCTCTCTCCAGTTCTGCACCAGTGCTCAGACTCTGGGTGGTCCACAGCCTTCCTGGGCTTCCTTTCCTTTCCTTCCTTTCCTCTGTAAGGAAACGACAGGTTGTAAACTATTGTTGTTAGGTGCTGTGGAATTGATTCCAACCCATAACATTTCCTAAGCTGGAATTTTCATGGAACCACATTAACAGGCCTTATGTGAGGAGTGGCTGGTGGATGTAAACCACCAATCTTTCGGTTGCAAATTGGATTGTAAAATCAATTTAGTGAGTTATGGTCAGGTTTTTGAAAAATGTAATAGAACAGAACAGAATTGAAAGCATAAGAAAATAATATGAAGGCAAGTGAAAAACGTATTGTTACAAAGTTATAGAAACCTTTATTAAGTAAAAATATCAAAATGTGAAGCTACTGTTTCTTAACATATCCTCCATCTAGGACTATAGTTTTCTGAAGGTGTTGTTTCCATCACTCTAGCACTTCCCTTAAGTATTCAGCACTGTTCAATTTATGCCACTTCTAAACAGCAGTTTGGGCATCCATGAGGGACTCAGTTATCCTTTTAAATGTTCTTTGATTTGGGGGAACAAAAAGAAATCTGAAGAGACACCTTAAGGCTGTAAGGTGGATGGGGTGAGCTCTCTCAATAAAATTCTTTTAGGACAGCCCTAGCTACCCTAGAAAAATAAGATGGTAAATTGTCATGACCAGAAAAAAATTTCCTTGGTGTAACTTTCCTGGCCTCTTTCTCACCAAAGCAGATTTCAATTTTCTTAAAACTTCCTTATAAACTTCTGTGGTCATTGTGTAAAATCTGAGGAAATCTATCAAGGTTACCCCTTTGGGGTCCCAAAACAGTCACCATAACCTTCTGAACGGATCTCTCTGCCTTGAATTTAACTGGCCCCAGGCATATAATTAGAAGTCACTGTTTTGATTGTATTTTAAATTTTTTTTGAAGGCACCTTAATGAAACTAAGACAAGTGTATCATTGGTATTATTGAGAAAACTTGTCAGCAGCCATCTGCTGATCATAGAGACATTTTTAAACATGTTTTATTGGGTGAACTTGTGCATGTATGAACTTGAACCCTAGTAGCAATACTTTTTGACTCACCCTTGTATCTGATCCCACTGAAATGGTATATTTAGAATATGAATAGAAATAAAATTTTATTTGTGGTTACTAGGGGCACAAAGGAGATGGGAAGGAGCTATTATTTAAGAGTACTCATTTTTGGTTGAAGTGTTAAAAATATTTTCTTGAAATGGTTAGTGGTGACTGTTTAACACCATGGTGAATGCAACTAAAGTCACTAAACTGTACACTTAAGACAGGATGAAAGAGCAAAATATATATTAGACGAAAGGATTCTGTGTAATATATATTTTGTCACAGCGAGATACACTTCATACCCAGTAGTATGGCTATCATCAGAAAACGTATGCAAGTGTTGGCAAGGATGTGGAGAAAGTGAAACCTATATGCATTGTTAGTGGGTATGGAAAGTGCTGCAATCACTGTGGAAAACAGTTCAGCAGTTCCTCAAGAAGTGAAACGTAGAATTACCATGTGACCCAGCAATTCCACTTCTTGGTATGTACCCCAAAGGCTTTAAAGCAGGAACTCAAACAGACAGTTATACACTAATGTAAATTGCAGTATTATTCACAATAGCCAAAAGGTAGAAATAACCTAAGTATCCAGCAAGAGATGAATGGAAAAACAAAATGTGATATATACATACAATGGAATATAATTCAGTCATAAAAATAAATGAAGTTCTGATATGGCTGAACCTTATACTGAATGAAATAAATCAAACACAAAAGGACAAATATTGTATAATTCCATTCATATGAAATATCTTGCATAGGCAAATTCATAGACACAGAGGTTTATTAATGGTTACCAGGGCTAGGGATGGGCAGGATGAGGAGGTATCACTTATGACGTATTGATTTTCTGCTGGTGGATGAAAAAGTTTGAGAAGTAAATGGTGGTGGTAGTTGCACAACATGGCAAATATAATTAATGTCACTGAATTGTTTATGTAAAACATGTTAAAATGAATAATTTTTGGTGATATGTACTTCTTACCACCCCCAAAAGTCAAACTGAAAAAGAAAATTAATGAAATAAAATCAAGGGGAAGAGACTTCTAAGCCAAGGGAACAGCTAGTTTAGGACTTGAAGGTAGGAAGATGCTTATGAGGTTTACTGGAAAGAAATCAGTCCTGTGTGCTTGATGAACTGGGTTAAAGAGAGCATGATGCAAAATGAGGTGGAAGGTGGAGGCAGAGCGCCTCACACAAAACTGTAAGTCAGCGGGAAGAGGTAGAATTGTACACTAAGAGTGTTGTGAAGTCTTTTTAGGACAAATTAAGGGAGGGCGTGAGAACATACATGTGCTAACAATGATTCTCATTGCTGTGAGGAAAAAGGATTAGAGCGAAGCTGCAGTGGACATGGTGTTTTTGTATCAACTCAAGGCCACTTCTCTTCATTCCTCACTACTAGAAACCTCACTCGATTCTTGGCTGAGGTACAGAAGGTATATTTGTCTCCAGTGGAAATCATCTTGGATTCTTCAGCTCAGCTTTTATAGCATTCCACTTTTGAATGAGAGAATCAGAGCCCATTTCGTTGCTATTAGATGCTGTCAATTGGGTCCCCCACTTGAAGTCCCATGCACAATGAAAATGCTGCTTGGCCCTGTACCATCCCCATGATTGGCCCATTTCCTTAGGGTAATCCAAATTGTCTGGTAATGGGAAACAATATCTTAAGAGAATCTTGGGAATGTTGAGTCTACCCACTGCTGAACAAAGGGAAAGGCAAATCCCCACCTGCACAGAGGTATTCAAGTTGGAGCACAGAGCTCATCAGCAGCACTGACGCCCACATTGCCTGATGGAATGCCTCTTCTGTGCAGAGCTGCCAGCTGGTCCTCAGAGCTGCTGACCAAGCACTCCCAGGTAATTCCCAAGATCAAAACAGCCATTTGTACTTAAAATAACTGTATCAGTGCCATTTTCAAGATGCTTCTGTGTGCTGTTAACTTCAAAGAATGTATTTCCGTTCTTTGAAAAATGGGCATTTTAATGTCTGCCAGTCCACAATTCCATGAGGCATAAGTGTTCACAGAATGTTCTTGAGATTTTCAGATGAAAGATTTCTAAGGACCAGAACTTAGTAAACCCATGTGGGCCATCACTAAAAGAGGCAGGGCTCAAAGTTAATAGTAACAACAAAAGAGAACTCCTTTGGTATGCCCCAGTCATTCTGTTCTGTGTCTACCAAAGCCATTGATGGTTGCAACTGGACCAAGGGGGATGTAGCAATGATGGTTTGGTGGAGGGAGGACAGAGCACTATGAACACTGGGGTGTGTTTCTCCTCAGAAGGTGATAAGATAAGAGGGTCAAAAAGCAATCTGCCCCCAAGAATGCAGTGTGCTCTCAAGAGCCTTACCCTTCTATGTTTTGTGAATTTAGGTGATGTTTTTTGAATTTAACAATGCCATCCTGAGATAAAAGCTAGGGATTTACAGCCATTCTTTAAAATCAGAAAGGCAAAGAACATGCAGGATTCCTGGTGTTGTGACTTGACTGAAATGTTTTCTATCTAGGGTTTTGTTTACTTAGTTTGGATTGCCACCTTTATGTTAGCCCCAGGGCACTGGGGCAATTGTGTCCCTCAGAGACACTGGAGTTATCAAAGCTCATCAGGTAGGTGCCCTTCCCACACAGCCCTGTCTTGCAAGCCTAGGATGGGGGTTACGTGAGGAATGTGAGTTCACCAAGTCTCAACACAATGATGGCGGGACAGTGGTACAGACCTGCTCTGTCTTGCTCGCAGCCCACAGAGGATCAGGCGGAGTCTGCCTCAGAGGTGGGACTGCCAGGTCAGCAGTGGCACTTCTTCTTTCTGGTGCACAGCTATCTCTTTGTTGATGGTGGTTCAAATTATCAGCTGTCCCTTGGAAGAAAAATATGATAGTCTGCTTCCATAAAGATTTACAACCTTGGAAAACCTGTGAGTTAGTTCTTCTGTGTCCTGTAGGGTCACTATGAGTCAGAATCAACTCAATGGCAGGAAAGTGGGTTTGGTTTTTATGGACAAAGCTGAAAAGTAGGGTTCCACCAAGTCCATAGAGAAGCTTTACCAACCCACTGTTGGACACACAGAGGTAGATAATAGTAGGCAGGGTGGTGAGTAAAGCCCTCTATAGGATAACTGGGTACTATATTTGGCTTGCACCAATGAGGTGGGATTTGCATTACACTTTTAGAAGGACAAACTGCAATGTGTTCAGGGGAGAGGACATGTGAGGAGGCAGTGGTGGTGGTAGTGTGCCGTGGAGTCGGTTTTGACTCATAGCAACCCTGAATAGGGTTTCCGAGGCTGTAAATCTTTTTGGGAGCAGAAAGCGTCATCTTTCTCCCATGGAATATCTGGTAGTTTTGAACTGCTGACCTTGAGGTTAGCAGCCTGACTCATAGAACTGCAAATATTCTTCCTGTTAGAGAGGGAAGAATGAGAAGTATTTTGCATCCGTCTCAGTAATGACTGGGAAGATACGTGAAAATATGAGAGAAAAGCCTCAATATACACAAGAAAGGACTATGTTTGGCATTTTAGATCAGAATGCCCAGAGTTCAAATCCCAACTCTGTGACCTCTGGTAGGTTAGACACTACTAAGAACTTGTTTGCTCATCTGTAAAACAGTTTCCTATTGAGCACTGAGTACATACCATGCTCTAGTCCTGGGAGACTCAAGAATGGAAAAAAAGACCTCCAAACTTCCTAGAGTTTGCATTCTAGTGGGGAGAAGAGAACAGAAAATAAAATAATATGTATATTAAATGACATGGAGTCCTGGTGTGGTGCTGTAGCATAAGTGCAGGACTGCAAGTTGGTTTGAACCGCAAGGTCAGTGGTTCAAAGTCACCAGCCATTCCTTGGAAATCCTAAGCAGGGTCACTATGAGTAGGAATTGACTTGACGATACTTAACAAGATGACACAGTGATAGATAAGTACACAAGAAAAAAAAAAACAAACACTGTAAGCAAGTTGATTTTGACTTGTTGGTGGTTCAAGCTCACCAGCTGCTCCTTGGAAACCCCATACAGGGTCACTATGGGTTGGAATCAACTTGACAGCACTTAACAACAACAACAACCCTACAGGACAGAGTAGAACTGTTCCATAGGATTCCCAAGGCTATAAATCTCTACAGAAACATATTGTCTCATTTTTATCCCTGGAGCAGCTTGTGAGTTTGATCTGCCAACCTTTTGGTTAGAAGGCCAATACTTAACCCACTATGCGACCAGGGTTTCTGATAGGAGGAAGAAGTAAGAAAATTACCTAAGGAGTAATTTGTAGTAATGTGTAGGTGTATATGTATTGTGTGTTGGCAGTAAAAAAAACTTTACCTCCTATGGTTTTAAGGTAGAATGGAAGAAAAATATATTTTAAAACCCTCAATACATAGTAAACAACAAATACTAAACCCTGTCTGTCTTATCCAACACTGAAAGGCTTTGGGAAGAGGTCATGACCCCTGTAGAGATTGAGTAGCTGCCTGTCAGAGGAATGGCTGAGAGCCTGCTTACGCTGAGTTGAACTAGGTGGTATTAAACTCTTTCCCCTTTTTAAAACCTCTTGATTCTTAGTTTTTCATTCTTTGTTACATGCCTTAACACTTAGCTAATCGAGGGTATCTTACTTCTCACATCTTTAAACCTCATCTCCTTCATAGACTACACTGAGGATGATTCCTAATGTTTACCCCATGAGCAATACCTACACATACAAGACAGCATGCAAGTTAACAACTGTTAGTTTAATTGCTTGCCCACTGGCTAGTGGATATCCACTCCAGCCCCTTCCATGAGTAGCTCCTCTTGTTGAACACTGAAAACGAGAATATTTCCATCAGAGTGGGGATGCAGAACCAGCCAAGAAGACTCCCTGGTAGGTTATTCTAACACTCAAAAGAAGGTGTGGCATTGTAGGATAAGCACTGGACTTCTAACCGTAAGGTCAGCCGTTCAAAACCACCAATTGCTACTTGAAAACCCCATACAGGGTCAGGATGAGTTGGAACTTAAAAACAACAGAAGAAGCCCTGAACCTTACCCAGGTGGGGCTGACCTGACAGTTCCTGAGTGGAGGTGATGATAGCCATGCAGCCTTGCTGGGAGTGCTGTTCAGGCAATTCCATTAGGAATAACCTGAAGGAGATTAGCTGCTCAGATGTGCCATGACGAAGGTGTAAACAGTGGAAGAAGACCTCCATTAACTAGGAGGGTCTGTCACTGAGTATTCTGTTTTCTGTTTAGTAACCCACATCCTTCTGAACCTGGGTTATCAATTTATTTGCATTTGATGTCGTTTTAATAACAGGGCAAACACAAGTGAGTCAGTCAGATGTGTCCCTGTGCTGGGTCTGGGCTTCTTCACTGTCCTTCAGGTCCAAAGACAGCAGATGGCCTTCTTGCTGCTTCTCAGCATTGACACTGTAAAGTTCTAGAATGTGCCACATGGATCTAAGGAAGCTGGGTGCGTGAGACAAACTATTGCCCAAGGGCTTTGGTTTGAGCATCAGCTAGAAATGTCTCACAAGGGAGGAGTTTTTGCTCAGCTTTGCCGACACTCCTTGGATTATCCAACCCTTCTACCACTTATGGTTGCCAGTATTTGTTAAGTATTCACTGTGCTCCAAACAAGTACTATACTTGTGGTTGTTAAGTGTTAAGTGCCATCAAGTCAGTTTTGACTCATAGTGACCCTGTATAGGGTTTTAGAAGAGTGGCTGGTGAGTTTGACCTGCTGACCTTGCTGTGAGCAATCCAGTGCTTATCCTAAATTGTCTATACATATATGTCCTCATTTAAAACCATAGTGGCCCTGTTTATTCCCAAGGAAGCAAACTGAAAGAATATGAACAGTTTGCCTGGTGCAAGTAGCAAGAAAGTAAGAAGCTTGGAGTTAATTCTAGATCCATCTGATTCAATAGCTTGACTTCACCAGTTTTTATATTTTTAAATTAAGTTACAGTGGAACTTGCATTTTCACATATATGGCTGAGTGGGAGAGAAGAACAAGAGTTAGACTCACCGGGGTAGACATCATGCATCTCCCTGGCTAATATGAGTATGGTGCACATGCAAAGAGAGCCCTAAAAGTACAGTGGTTAAAAGTGTTTAGATGCCAGGGCAACAGTGGCTTTTCATCTCTTTGTGGAGGTCAGCTGCTAACCAAAAGGTTGGTGGTTTGAATCCACCAGTCGCTCAATGGAAGAAAGATGTGGCAGTCTCTTTCCCTAAAGATTTCTAAGCTTGGAAACCCAATAAAGCTGTTCTATTCTACTCTATCCTAAAGGGTATCTATCTAGGAGTTGGGATGGACTCCACAACAGTGGGTTTGGCATATATGAAAGTAATTTTAAGGTATCAGGCAGGGCAAAAATTGCTGAAAATCAAATCTCTAGCTGTTTCTAGAACCCACAACCATAACCATTGTGCTACTTTTTCTAAGAAGGCGGGCAATGTCATAATGCCCAGGTCCTTGGGGTTGAATTGATTTCAAACAAGAGGTGATGCCTTTGCTTCATAAGAGCAGGGTTCCTCCACCTCTTCCAGGAAGCACTTTCCCATCCCTGCCAGCCAGCTGTTTCCTCTGGGATGTCTTCTGCCTGGGTACACTCCAGAAATTGCAGTGACAGCTCTTGGTAGAATTGCCAGATATTCTCCATGTCATTTGAAAATATATATATTTGGTAAATTGCTGGTCTGCAAAGTCCACTTGAAACGGAAGGCTGGTGGTTCAAGTTCACTAGTTGTTCCTCAGACACCCCATACAGGGTTGTTATGGGTCAGAATCATGCACTTAACAACAACAATAACAACAAAGACTACGGTGAGAAGAGATATTATATAATGATTGGAACCATACGCCTGTAGAAGGGAGTCCCTGAGTGGTACCAATGGTTAACATGCTTGACTGCTAACCAAAATGTTGGAGGTCTAAGTAAACTTAAAATCACTTCAGATGAAAGTCCTAGAAATCTATAAATCTATTTCCAGAAAATCAGCAGTTGGAATAATCTCAAATGACATATATATATATATATTATTGTTGTTGTTGTAATGTGCCATCAAGTTGGAAGTTGTTTACAACCCATAGCGACTCTGTATAGGGTTTTCAAGGAGCACTTGGTGAACCTGAACCACTGATCTTGCAGTTTAAATCAACTTTGCAGTCCAGCACATTAACCCCCAGCACTACACCAGGACTCTCTTTCTCT
>NW_006408640.1:865502-874318 GCF_000296735.1 Chrysochloris asiatica | reverse complement strand
TTCCTGGTGTGGTGCTGTTGTATAAACACTTGACTAGTAACTGCAAGGAATCCTGGTGTGATGTTGTGGATTAATGCACCAGACTGCAAAGCCATTTAAACTGCAAGGTTGGCAGTTCAAGCTCACTAGCTGCTCCTTGGAATTGGTCTCTATAGGTCGGAATCAACTCGATGGCACTTAACAGCAACAACAACTAACTGCAAGGTTAGTGGTTCAAACCCACCAACTGCTCCTCAGAAACTCTATACAGGGTCAATATGAGTTGGAATCTTTATGAGAGCAAAAAAACTTTACCTTTCTCCTGAGGAGCGACTAATAGATTTGAACACTAACCTTGCAGTTAATAGCCCAGCTGGTAATTCACTACATTACTGGGGCTCCATATATAATGTAGAAGTTTCTATACTGTGATGGTACCTGTCAAGTGTTAGCTTGGCTAGGGCATGATTCTTTGTGATTTGGCAGACATCTCCTTTTTTTGGGATTTGAAATGAACACCCAATCAATTGAAAGAGGAGTGTTCTTGCAGGCGAGGATCGCAAAGATGTTCTAGCAAAACTCTCTCACACTCTTGATTATGCATCTGACCTCTGGTTCTTGAGATGCAAATCAGCAGAGGCCTCCAGCCTGTTGCTGACCTGCAGATTTGGATTTCCCAACCCCTAAAACCATGTGTAAAGTCCTAGTGTGGTGCTGTAGGGTAATGCGCTGGACACTAAGGTTGGTTTGAACTGCAAGGTTAGTGGTTCAAGCTCACCAGCTGCTCCTTGGTAACTCTATACAGGGTCGTATGAGTTGGCACTTAACAACTGACAAAACCATGTATATGTGCCAGCAGAAGCCTCCTTGTTGTCTAACCCATGAATTTGAGACTTGTCAGTCCCACACTTGCCAAAAATTGCATGAGCCATTTAAACACTATTGCTTAAACCATTTTTTTGAAGTATATAATATATGTGTGTGTGTGTGTGTGTGTGTGTTTCACTGTTTTTTCATCTCTAGAGAAATAAGACAGATGAAAACAATACACATTTCAGGTGAACACATATCAATTTTAATAGAAACAAGCAGCAAATTTTCATTGAATTCTATTTTCATCTGTTCAGCTTCACTTGCTACTTTTATCATTGCCTAGCCATCTATTTTTACTGAGCTCTGGTAGCGTAGTGGTTACAAATCGGGCTGCGAACCTTAAGGTCAGCGGTTCGAAACTACCAGCCGCTCCGCGGGAGAAAGATAAGGCTTTCTACTCCCTTAAGGATTTACACCCTCGGAAACCCTGTACAGGGTCGCTATGGGTCGGAACCGACTCGACGGCACTTAACAACAACAACAATGTAATACTTTAATTTTGCTTCCTTAATTACTGTTCTTTCACATGCATACATGATTCCAGATCTCATTACCATCCTCTAAAGTGGAGCTCTGTTGGCATAGTGGTTGCAAGTCAGGCTGCCAACCTCAAGATCAGCAGTTCTAAACTACCAGTGGTTCCGCGGGAGAAAGATGAGGCATTCTGCTCCCGTAAAGATTTACAGCCTTGGAAACTCTGTGCAGGGTCACTATGAGTCGGAACTGACTCCATGGTACTTAAACAACAACAATAAAGTGTGACTAAAAACCATAGATTCTGGATCATAAAACTTGGATTCGAGTATGATATCTCCTTCTTAACAGTTGTGATCTTTGTATGCTGGTAACTTACCAGCTCTAAGCTTCCTATTCCTGAGCAATAAACAGAATATTCAGTATTACGCAATTTAAAGAGTTGTGAACAGCAAATTAAATGTAACACACTTCATCTGAAGCCTTTACAAGATGTTAAGAGGTATGCTGAGTTTTATTTTAACTCTTTTTTCTTTTGATAACAGAAACTTGAAAGCATACTCAAGTCATGTACTTTGTACAAGTCATTTATTGTACCAGGACAAATGGGCTGGCTTGGGTCCTCAGGCACCCTTGCTGCTTCCCACACTTGCCCATGGCTTCCACCCAAGAGAATCCTACAACTGCCTTGAGCTAACCTTAAGAGGATGCTGTCCTATAGTCCTCCATCCTGAACATCCACCATGTTGTTATTTTAAAGGCGCTGAATCATTGGCTTCATGCACATACTTCATAGGGTATTCAGTTGATTTTCATTTCCCTTTATTATGAATCTTTACACAAGTCACTTATTTTTTTTCCTCTTAGGTTATTTCTGTGAAAGGTACTTGGAATGATAAGATCTAACCATGAACAGTGAGATTACTCTCATACGATAGCAACAGAAATAACAAATTTGTTCATATTGCTACATGAAAATGGAACAGTCCACTCACAACCCTACCGATACTAGGTTTACCAATTTTGCTATGTTTTGTTAGGTTTATGATGATATGCTAGATTGCTTAAATATGTATTTGCTTTATTGTTAATTAGGTTGTTTTCTTATACAGGTGACAAGTTTAGATTACTGTGTATGTGCTTCTTTTAAAATGGCATTATGGAGTTGATCTGTGTGATAGAATGCACCTTATCCCTAACAGGTCATATGACCTTAGGCTACAATGATGCTAAAACATGAAAACTAACCCTAGCATTATGTGTTTTTATGAACACTCAATATATGCATGTTAGTTGACATGTTTTCCCATCAGTGGAGTCCTGGTGTGGCGCTGTAGGATAAACACTAGATCTCAAGGTTGGTTTGAATTACAAGGTCGGTGGTTCAAACTGACCAGCTGCTCCTCGGAAACCCTATACAGTGTTGGAACTGATTCAATTCATTGGAACTGACTCAATGGCATACAACAACAACAACAAAGTCAGTTTAGTGCATGGAAAGCAGCACATTGCACAAGGCAGGATGAAGGTGGCAGGAAAGGGGACTGGGGGCAAGTAGCAATGAGAAAGGGGAGTATCCACACTCTTTGGACCTCAGAGAGGCCTAGAGAACTCCTCCTTTCCTGAGTTTACTCTACAAACAATGGGTCTGAGGCAGCAAGCATTCTAGCTGACAGTGTGAAGAGGCAGTAAAAAACCCTCAGCAGGGGGATTTCCAGTAAAATTCTTGATGTCAGGACTGAGCTGGGATGCTCCACCACACTCACAAAACTTTCTACCCTGAGGGAGGGAGGGAAGCTTCAATGACTGGGCTTTGGGGCTGCCTTGAGCTGGGTCCAGTTGACTTGGTTTGGAGAGGGCAGAAGCAGGAATAATCCTGCTGCAAGCAGACTGGGGTGGGGTGGGGCACTTCTTGCTTGAATATGATTGAGGTGATGAAGGGGTCACCCTTGCTGTGACAGACATTTACACAGGTGCCAGACTACAGGCAAATCCTTCTCTCCCCTCTCTTGTGATCCCAGCCAGCATTTCCTAGCTGCAGTCAAAGATACTTCCCTGCTTGAGAGAAGCCTCAAGCTTGTGGTCCTCTTTCACCCGGGATCTGTAATCCTTGACAGGAGAGGTGGAAGCACTTTGTCTTGCACTCCTAACCAGCTCACAAGAAGACTGTGTTGGTTTCTTCTCCCCTCCTTGTAAGTGTATACACACCTGTCTGTCTGTCATATGTGGGAGAGGCACACCCAGATGCCCCTCAATTCCTGTGAATGTAGGGTGGTGCTAGAGGAGGGGCAGTATGGTCAGCTCTAAAACACTTAACACCAATGTAGAACTATACATTATGAGCTCTGTTTTCTAGGCTTGGATTTTCAAAAGGCAGGTATGGATTCACATATGGGAATAACTATCACCTGTCATATGATGGTGAGTAGATGTGTTAAGAATTGCTTTTAGTCCTGGGATCAAGATGGTTTATAAAGGAGTTGGGTCACATGTGCAGGGTCTGTGGAAAGATTTCCTAAGACCCAGGATTTCTTTGGGGGGAGAGGTGTCCCCATCCTCAGGCAAGTGTTCTTGTTTTAATTTCCCCATTTATAGATAACCAATATGCTAAAAATCTGACTTTGTGAGTATGACACAAAACTTCTGAGTGCCATTTAAGATATATATTGGCTTACATTTTGACCTTGCATCTTCTTCCGTACTACAGAAATAAATCTCTTATCCACCGATTTCAAAAGTATTGCAAGAGCCATTAAAGGGGAACATGCAGTGGTGGTAGCATTTGACACCTGTCACTATCACCAGGACTACTAGTACTTAGCTTTAATTTTAGATCTCTTTCACTATTATTAATTATTTCCTCTTCATGATGATTTCAAACATTCATCAGAATCAGTCAATAATTGATAATGAATTTGACAGAACATAATGAATCCACATTAAAGGTGAAGTTAGTTAATGGTTTCCAGATGTGGACAACTGTCAGGAGAACTAGGCAAATTAGACAGGTTGGAGGAACAGAATCCTGCTAAGCACATGACAAGTGCTAAGGGTCAACCCTTTGATTTCCAGAATCTGTACTCAAACCACTTAATGAAACTGAAATAAAGCAAATGATCGAGTGTTTGTGAAGTTCAACCAGTGGTGTCAAGCTTTATTCAAATCTCCTAGTTAGAAAGTTCTACTGTGCACTGTTTACATTTCACTGCTGAACATTTTATTTTGATCAAAATTATTATCACAAAACTGACAGATGAGAATGAGCATTTACAGAAGTGAAAATTGGAATGAAAGAACACAATAACTATCTGGCTATTAATATTACAAACACAAACTCAGTCATCTTACTCTCCAAGTTTGTTTTCCCTTAATACATGAAAAAGTTTTATGTATAAAATTAATTTATGTGATAAAGATGATCAGAATAACCACAGATCTCAGAAAAAAACCCCCAACAATCTCAGTTTAGCTCTGGTAGCGTAGTGGTTACGAATCGGGCTGCAAACCTTAAGGTCAGCAGTTCGAAACTACCAGCCGCTCCGCGGGAGAAAGATGAGACTTTCTACTCCCGTAAAGATTTACACCCTTGGAAACCCTGTACAGGGTCGCTATGGGTCGGAACCGACTCGATGGCACTTCACAACAACAACAAATTTTGCAATATTGTATAGTTTACCTTTGTTTCAAATCATTAAAAAAGCAATTTGGAAATGTATAGTACCTATGCACTGCAGCTTTGTAGCATAAGCACTGGACTGCTAACCACAAAGTTGACACTTGGAACCCACCAGTTGCTCACCTGGAGAAAGATAAGGCTTTCTGCTCTGGAAAGATGCAAATATTTAAACCCTAAGAAACTTATTCAGGGTAGCTATGAGTTGTGATGGGACCTGACTGCTCTTAACAACAACAAATAAAACCGTATTTTAAAGGTACTTCTGGATAGTGACATCGTTTTTAAACTTTTTTTTTTTTTTTTTTACTAGTTATTCTATCTGTTAACAATAAGAGAAGTTGTGATACCTCTGCACACTTTGAAACTAGAGATAAAAATCAGCCCCTTTATTTTTTTAGTTTGTCGGGAGATAAAGTAATAAAAATGCACAGCCTTCAAAGGATTCCAGCCTCCGTGCTGTTTTCCGCCCTTTGATTCCTGCCCTCTGTTTCACAAATGTCTTATTGGGCATTAATCCTCCTGGGTCTTTTCTTTTGGTGCCCTGGACCTCCTGAACTGAGGGCTGGGCTTGGCTCTGATCCGTCTCCATACAGAAGCTTAGAGAGACAGCATGGGAGTCCTAGCACCAAGCTGGGGATCCTTGGGGGGCCTTCCCACCCCTCCCATCACGTGTGGCCCCGTCAGTTGCGGAAAGCTCAGCCAGCCCAGCCCAGCCTTTCTATGGTGTAGCATATGAGGTTAGGCTAAGGTGACATTCTTATAAACAAGGTCTGCAGAAAATTTTGGTTTGAGGCAATAGGCTGTTAGACAACAAAGACTCTTGGAGGAATCCTTTTACTTTATTTTCTTTTCCGTTAGAGTGATCTGCATTCCGTGGACGAAAGGCGCTGCGTATCAAGTTCAGCTGCCCCTATTCTGATGCTGAGGGTGGGGTCACACGGGGAAAGGAAGCCCAGGCGTCAATGAGCCTCAGCCCCTGAGGCTGCTGCTCAGCCCTTCACGCCACTCTGCGTCACTGCCCCGGCTGCTCTTTTCTCTGTCCTCCTTGTTATTCAGGGGGGAAAAAAGAGAGGCCTTTTGTGCGGGTGGGGTGGGTGGGGCTGGCCCTGCTGAGCCCCTGATGAATGCAGCCCAGCACAGGGTTGCCAGGGTGTTCTTTCAGCCCTGGCGGAAATGAAGGCGCTCAGGGAAGGTGCTTATTCCCCATTTACGGCGAGTTCAAGCGGGACAATGGGTCTGTGTGGCAAAGGATTACCCAGCCAGTCACAAAGCATCAAACCCTTTTAATCTGAAAATCGAAATTGTGCATCCAGCTACCTCACAGTCCAGAGAGACATAATGCTAGAATGCGGTGTCTTTTTCTCTTTTCAGGACCGCAAAACTTTCTCGGTATGGGAACTGATGGGTTAAGCTCCTGACATCTCACCTGCCTTTTCAGAACCCAGATGACATAATAATATTCACTGGGATCACACACTAGAGAAATCTCATTTTGAGAGGTTGTGAGGGGCTCTCTGCTTCACCCGAGCCTGAGCTACCATAAGGTAGAGAGGAGACCTAGGAGAAAGATTGAACGTGGGTCTCCACAGACACACCTATGTCTTTGAAGAACATCAGAGGGTTTACTTTTACTGACCATTATGTTTCTTTCAACACAAGGCCAATAGAAAGAATTAAAACACAAGACTATATATGAGATAGAGTCCACAATCAAGTGCAAATTCTTGCTACCTAATTTGCTGGCTAGGATTTTGTCATTTCCCTGTTCCCATGTGTTGTTTGTGTGGATAAGAGTGCAGTTCAGTATGTTAGGAAGACACTAACTCTTACCAGTTGTGTTCACTCCAGAAAGTAATTCCTAAAGGTAATTCTTGAATTTATTAGGGAATCATTTGCTTTTATGTATGTATCTTGCAGGGATCAGGAGTAGTGCATGTTCCCACATACTTTGTTGACTTGGAATACTTTGAAACCATCTCCATGGGGGTAGAGTAATGATACAAACAAGACAGAAATAAAACACCTGCCCAAAGGTGTTGAGACATATGCTTGCTTCATGAAGAGGGGCCCACTGCAAAGATCAAGATAGTCATTAAGGCATTTCCACTGACAGCAGATATCTATGAGCTTGGTGATATGAGTCTGGGAGGGCAAAGTCTAAGGAAATGCTTGTGGAGGAACAGATTATTCTTAAAAGAGAATGAACTCTGAGCTCCTGATTCCACTATAAGGGCAGGGCCTAGAATTATTTCTGGTGGTTCCTATTGACCAGGTAGACCTGCTGAGAGCTGGCCACCACTGGGAAGTGAACACCACTGGGAACCTGTCTTCTGGAGGTAATAGCAGAAACAATGACTACAGACCCTAAGCCCTTACACCATCTTGATTGAGTGTGACTGCAATCCTGGGATAGAATGAGACAGATTCAATTACATCCATTTTCCATAAAAGGAAATTAAACTCAAGTGACTTTCAACATGGCAGAGGCTGGACTGGCATTTGGATTTGGATATTATTACTTCACTTCTATCTTTTGGTCTTTTCATTACATGAATATAAGCACTGATGGGTTCTCAAATCACAAAACACTAGAATTAAGTAATACTATCCACAGTTCAAGTTGCTCCTCGGAAATCCTATACAGGATTGCTGTGGGTTGGAACCAACTTGATGATACTTAGTAACAACACTGTGTTCCAGTTCTGGTGAAGCTGGACTGTTAACTACAAGGTTGGAGATTCAAACCCACCAGCCCCTTCTTAGGAAAAAGGTGAGGCTGTTTGGTCTTATAAAGATTTACAGCCACAGCAACCTTATGTAGGGTCACAATGAGTTGGAATTGACTTTATGGCAGGGGGTTTGGGCTTGGATTTATTGTCCCAAGAAATAGGCTAATGTGTTTTCCAAATAAAAGTAGAATCAGATGGTAACAGATTTATCTAATTTATTCCAAGAATGATTTCAGCCTAAAGGAAGTCTTTATCATGGTAGGCAAATGCTACTTCTCTCCTTTCTCCTCCTCTTCCCTCCTCCTTTCTTTTCCTCTTTCTGCTCTCTTCTCCTTCTCTTGTCCCTTCTCTTCCTCTCTTTCTCCTCTCCTCTCCTCCTTCCTTGCCCTTCATTCCCCTTACCTCTTTATTCTCTCCTGTACTCTCTTCCTTCTATTTTCTTCTGGATTTCTCCTCCCCTTGCCTTCTCTTTTTCTCTTTGCTCTTCCTTCCATCCTGTTCTTCTCTTCTATCTCTTACTCCTCTTTACCTCTTTCTTCTTCTCTCCTCTCTGCTTCCTTGCCCCTTTCCTTTGCCTTATCAGTGCAGATGTTGATAATTAATCAAAACCATGGATTTACCATTTAAACTTAGAATTCTTCTTGGTACAGCACCCTAGGTAGCTATTTCCAACGTTTGAAGCCAGCCCAGGAAATGGCAAGGCTACTTTACTATATTTCAATTTATTTAATTTTTATTAAGTAACATTAGCATGATTTACAAAAAATAAAATAAAATTAAAAATTATGTTCACAATCTTTATCCTACCCAAATGTCCATCTATTAAATTTTCTCCTCCACTAAATGAGAATAAAATCAAGAAAAACCGGTTTTCCTCATCTATGTACAGTATATATATATTTGTTGTTAAGTACACAGTGACCCTGCACAGGGTTTCCAAGGCTGCAAATCTTTACAGGGGCAGAAAGCCTCATCTTTCTCCCGTGGAACAGCTGGTAGTTTCAAATTGCCAACCTTGAGGTTAGCAGCCCAATTAGTAACCACTATGCTACCAGAGCTCACTCTCTCTCTCTCTGTCTCTCTCT
>NW_006408640.1:840551-865394 GCF_000296735.1 Chrysochloris asiatica | reverse complement strand
ATTAATATATATTCTTCTTTTTATAGTGTTATACTGTCTTTAGAATCCTGGTGTGGTGCTGTGGGCCAATGCGTCAGACTGCAAAGTCATTTGAACTACAAGGTCGGTGGTTCAAGCTCACCAGCTGCCCCTTGGAAACCCTATACAGGGTAGCTATGGGTCAGAATTGACTTGATGGCACTTAAAAACAACATACTGTCTTTACCTAGCAACAGTCTATTTTACAGATTTTTCGATAGCACTCTGGTGTAGTGCTGTAGGATAAGCACTGGACTACTAACTCTGTGAGACTACAAGATTTGCAGTTCAAACCCACCACTCACTTTCAAAAACCCTATACAGGGTTACTATGAGTTGGAATCGACTGGATGACACACTACAACAACATATACAGTTGTTGTTAAGTGCTGTAGAGTCGGTTCTGACCCATAGCGACCCTGAACAGGATTTCTGAGGCTGTCACCTTTATTCTTTTTTGTGGTTGCATTGCATTGCAATATTTGGGTCATTGGAGCTCTGGTAGCATAGTGGTTACGAATTGGGCTGCAAACCTGAAAGTCAGCGGTTCAAAACTACCAGCCGCTCCCTGGGAGAAAGATGAGGCTTTCTAGTCCCATAAGGATTTACACCCTCGGAAACCCTGTACAGGGTCGCTATGGGTCGGAACCAACTCGACGGCATTTAACAACAACAACAACATATTGTTTTAGGAGTCCTGGTGTGGTGCTGTGGGCTAACGCATCAGACTGCAAAGTCGTTTGAACTGCAAGGTTGGTGATTCAAGCTCACCAGCTTCTCCTTGGAAACCCTATGCAGGGGGTGATATGGGTTGGAATAGACTCAATAGCACTTAACAACAACAACAACAACATACTGTTTTATGGTCAGAATAGTGTATCAAATTACTTTATACTTATATTGTTTATCATGTGTACCTGTTTACATAGGAGACATGCTTGAAAGTGGAATTTCTGGGTTACAAGGTGAATTAATAATTTCCTAGGTATTATCAAATAGTCATTCAAGCTCTCAATTTCTATATGAAGAAACCCACGTCCTCAGAGCATTAGCATAGTTATTTTATCAAACTTGAAAAATTTTTGTCACTTTTCTAGATTAGTAATTGCTGTTGCTAAGTACTGCCAAATCGGTTCCAACTCATAGCAACCATGATTAGAGTTTTCAATGCTGTACATCTTTGTGGGAGCAGAAAACCTCATCTTCTGTGGAGCTGCAGGTAGGTTAGAATCATTGACCTTGTGGTTTGCAGTCCAGTGATTATCATGCAGAGCCATTGAACTCTTCAATTATATCTAATTGGCATTTTACTTATCATTTCTTAGTATGAGTGAGATTGAATAGTTCTTCATATGTTTAAGTTCCATTTCTATTTCTTTTTTTGTGTATCACATCCACTTTTAAACTAATTAATCCCGTAAAGATTTACAGCCTCAGAAACCCTGTACAGGGTTGCCATGAGTCGGAACTGATTCCACGGCACATAACAAAACAACAACAACTGTTACGAAGAAGTAGGCTGCTTTGGGATCACACCCCTAACCATTTAGAAGTTTGCTATTAGGAGGACATACATCCATTGTGTCATTATCAAAATGAGAATCCTTAACAATGTGAATTATGGGTAAATGTGAGTTAGTAGACAGGAGATAGAAACTGGCATGGTCAGCCGAGCAAAGATGTTATTAGTTTATGGTTTGTTTGGAAGTGACAAATATTTCATATGATAGAGCTTTAGGTTCTAAGAGGTGGAAGATGGTACTCATCAGTTGTTGGGATGGAATAAATTTATGGAAGACCTTGAAAACTCAATAACAAAAATATTGTTATGCACGCTGGGGGTGGGAGAAAAAGAATAACAAATTATTAAGTAGAAAATTAATATCTTAGTTATGAGTCCTGGTATAGTGCTATAGGATAAGCACTGGACCAAAAGATCAGTTTGAACAGCAAGGTCAGTGGTTCAAACTCACCAGTTGCTCCTCAGAAACCCTATCCAGGGTTGCTATGAGTTGGAAATGACTCGACAGCACTTCACAATAGCAAGCTATGTGCTATGGGCACTGCTAATATGGTCATTAGACATAATATATAAATTCATATTAATAAAAAGTATATATTAAAAAGTTGGTCAATATCTCAAACATGATACTGAGGAATAAAACTCTGGAATAAGGATTTTATAACAATTTAAAATTCACAGTAGATTACTGTGACTTTGATAAAACCTTAGGGTTAATGAGGTTATAAGCAAACATACTAACTCAAGTAGGTCATCAAAACACATTAAGAGAAACTTGTGAGACTACTTCAGAACTTGAAACAAGACGAAGACCTGAACTCTACTGTAAAGCAATTAATGGCCAACATGATCCTTAGATGTCAAAATAGGAAGATTCTACAATTTTATAATGGAGCTAACTATCTGGCTAGCTCGGTCACCTGGAAATGGTGGACCATGATGGTACCTCAGAACTAGATAAAATATATTATAATGCTTGGTTGTTGTTGTGTTACGTGCTGTTGAGTCAAAACCAACTCATAGCGACCTCATGCACAACAGAATGAAACATTGTTTGGTCTAGTTTAGACTGCAATCATATGTGTTTAAGATTTGTTAAGTTCTAAGTTGGCTTCAAGTAGTGGATTGGTGTATTAAGTATGCTTGTTGTATGTTACAATTAGAAATGAGTTAATAGTGATAAGATACTGATACCCCAACCCCACACATTCTTAAACTAAACTCCCTCTTGAAAACTTGTAAGCCTTGTAAGAAGAAACTTTATGCCTTTATCGCCCCTTCATTTTAGGTAGCCATTGTCTAAGTTTCTCGTCCTTATCTACCTTGTACACAGAGGGGATAGGATTTGATACTTGATATGAAGACTCCTTCCTGATCTGTTGGTATTTTAAGCTACTATCTTCATGAATATAGGTTAAGTTCATCAAATTGTAGCAATTTACCCTAGTTTCCTTTATCAAAAATTGTTTCATTTTTTATCTTTGTCTAGTCGAGTTCTGATTATTAAGCCACTGAGGCTAGGTCAAATGAGTACTATCTGCAAATTTGGGTGTTCTTGTGCATCTCCCCTCACTTCATACCAGCTGGATGCTTCACTCTCAGTTCTAGCCCTCCATGGCTATGTCCTTGTCCATGGGCTCAGGAGTCCCCAGATCTCATCACACTTTGGACCAACCAGCTTTTCCTTTTCTCTCTCATCTCCAGGTCAATGTGAGTCTATGGAATGTGGTTGAATTCATCCCATTTCTTCATTGTTGCCTTTCCCCTTTCCTCCTCTTCTACTCACCAGTAGATCAATGTGGTCATCAGCAAGCTTGCATGCCTGCTCATATGTTCCCTTTGAGTTTTGGTTTGGAGGGGGATGTGTTCTGATGGGACTTGATTGCTTGCCTTGATGGTTTTCCAGTGAACAACTTGCTTATTCTTGTAGTAGCCAATCATACTGCCATTTTTGTTTCGAGTTTTTCCTGCTGGTCTTTCTTTGAAGATGCATCTTCTGTTGTTCTAGCTGTTCCAGACTGGTCTGCTTGTCCTTTTTAGTGGGAATATCCCACCCCAGAAGGTTCTGGATGGGGCTCAGAATTCCACCTAAGGTCCTATACACTGCAAAGGTTCAGCAAGAGGCCTTTTTACTGGGCAAGTTGTAGAGCCCCTTTTAGGTATTACAATCAGTTATAGGCTAAAGAAGGGCTTACAAGCTTTCTGTAATCATGTTTCCCGACATTCCTTTCTATCTCACTCAAGTGTCTATTTTACAATAATAGGCAAGGAAAACCAATATTCATGAGATAGTCAAGCATCTTAGTATTGTTTCCCCTCTTCAGACTATAGATAAGATATAAATTTAAGAAATAAAATATTTAAGAGCTAGAACTGGAAATAAAAGAGTTTTTCTGGAGACAAAAAAAGCGATAAGTTGCCAACAACTCTTCCTTCTGTAATTCTGTAGGATCAGCACTGGACTGCGAACTACAAGGTTAGCTGTTCAAACCTACCAGTTGCTCCTTGGAAACCCTAAACAGGGTCGCTATGAGTTGGAACTGACTCAGCAAGCACTTAACAACAACATTATCATTATTTATGGTGGAAAGTTAGTTTATGGTATGCAGTTAGTTTTTAAGCAGGTTTATAAGCCCTGTTTTGCCATATGCAAATGTGGTGATGTAGGATAAACTGCAGACTGGGAACCTCAAGGTTGGTAGTTCAAACCCACCAGCTGCTACTTGGAAACCCGAAGCTGCTCTGTCTCTCCATGCTATCACCTCTGCCGTCGCCTCTGCAATCACTGTTTCACTAGATAAAGATCTCACGTGCCACTCATACTCTTCCTTTTTCATGATACTGGGATCTTCCATCTCTGCTTCTGAGATGGCTCCTTTTCAACAACAACAAAGATAGCATTAGTTTTTGAGAATCCTAGAGAGTGACAAATTAGTTATTTACAGTTTATAGGGTCACTATGAATTATAACCGGCTTGGTGGCAGTTAATAACAACAAAAATATATTGATATTGATAGAAATAGCTGGTTGGTAATTGAGACAAATCACATATCCCAGAGCATGACTATAGGGAGATGAATTAGCTGAATTGGCAGTTCATTGATTCAATACCTCTGATTGGAATCCTATATCTCTCCTACAGGTATATAGAGAGATGGACTGCTTTTCTCTCCAAACTAGCCTGTTTTTTCATCTTCTTTAGACCAACATCAAAACCAAATGTATGTCGTGGATGGATAAAGAGGGAGTCGGGTTTATCATTCTGAAACAAGATCAAAGATGTGAAAATCTAGGGAGATAGGCTAGTAGATGGTAGTGGATTAAGTAGTACAAGTCTTCATCTTTGTATGCTTTGGCTAAAGTGGACAGTTTTAACTATATAATTGTATTCTTATTGTAAAGTAAATCCTAGTTGATCCCCAGTAATTAAATAATTCAATGTAATCCTTATTTGCTATTGGTCTAAACTATTTTACCTTTGTGTGCTTTAAAAAAATTAAATAATAAACTTTCATTCACAAATCAAAATAGAAAATTTTTAAGTAGATCACTAAATATAGCAGTCAAAATGGTTTAATGGCACTTAACAACAACAACAAAGATAGTATTAGCTTCAGAGAATCCTGGAGAGTGACAAATTAGTTGTTTATAGTAGTTCATTCAACTCCCCTTTGCTTTCAGCAAATAGGGCTGCATTATCTGCATATCATAGGTTGTTAAAGAGCCTTCCTCCAATCCTGATGCCCTATTCTTCTTTATGTAGTCCAGTCTCATGAATTACTTGCTCAGCATACAGATTAAATAAATATGGCAAAAAGATACAACCCTTTGTTGATTTTAAACCAGGCAGTATCCTCTTGTTCTGTTCAAATAAGTTCTATGTATAAGCCACTTGGTCTAGGTACAGGTTCCTCATGAGCACAATTAAGTTTTTATTAATACCCATTTTTTGTGATGTTATCTATAGTTTGTTATGACCCACACAGTGGATTGCCTTTGCAGTAAATAAAACATAAGTAAACGTCTTTCTGGTGTTTTCTACTTTCATCCAAGATCCATCTGACATCAGTAACGATATCATTCATTCCATATCCTCTTTTGAATCCAGTTTGAATTTCTGTAGACAAGTCGCTACAACTGGTTTTGAATGATCTAATATTAAATGACATTATTAAATCATTTTCACATTCTCTTGGATTATCTTTCTATGGACTGGATACAAATATATATATCTTCCAGGCAGTTGGCCAGGTAACTCTTCCAGAACTGACTTGATGGCATTTAGCAACAACAGCAACAATCAGTACTTCATCAGTTTGTTGAAACATTTCAATTTATATTCTAGCCGTTTCTGGAGTTTTGCTTTTCACTAACTCTTTAGTGCAGCCTAGATTTTTTTCCTTAAGTAGCATTGTTTAAATTTTTTAAAAAGGTTTTTATTGTGAATTGAGTGAAGGTTTACAGAGTAGATCATCATTTTTACATTCAATAAATCATATACTTCATTTCATCTCAATGATAGCAATCCCCTCAACGTGACATCACTTATTCTACTTCCTCCCTGTTTCTTGTTTCCTTTCTTTATTATTTTCTTAACCTTTCTGAATTTTGACCTTAGGTAAATACTGCCCTTTAGATCTTGAATGGTTGGTCATTCTATTGTGTGTGTGCATCACCACTGTTATTATCCCCTCTACATACCTATCTAAGGAGCTCTGGTAGCATAGTGGTTATGAATCGGGCTGTGAACCTTAAGACCAGCAGTTCGAAACTACCAGCTGCTCCGCAGGAGAAAGATGAGGTGTTCTGCACCCATAAAGATTTACAGCCTCGGAAACCCTGTACAGGGTCGCGATGGGTCAGAACCGACTCGAGGGCACTTAACAACAACAACATACCTATCTGCAATAATATGTGGGGACCCTGTCTGACTTCCCTTGGATGCACAAGGGGGAAAGAGAATCAAAGTAAAAATCAGCCCAAGGCTGATTCCTATGAAGTGGAAGTCACACATGCTTTCACCCTACAAAACTTCTTTGTCCTATTCTGACACCAACCATTCCTCCCATAGCACTCTTTGGTTCACATCTGGGTTCGATAATCCATTGCAATGGCCATACAAAACTCATAACAATACTCACAACTACGGGGTTTATTGGAGAAGTGAACAGGGTACAATTCAGGATCAAAACCAACTCAAGACATAGCAGTTCTCCAATTAGGAACACTTCTTGTCTGTCATACTGCTGGAATACCTCACTCTTGTTTTCAGCCTTTCAGCCATGTGATCTCTTGACCTCTGCCCTGCTCAAGTATTTGCTGCAAAGTTCTTTTAGCTAGTCTGTTAATGCCCAAAGGGAACATTGTTCAAGCCCATCTCCTGCCTGTAGGCACTCATCTTTACTCAGTCCATAGGCCTAGAGCCCAAAGCTGCTCTGTCTATGCATACCTCAGTGTTGTCTTTGCCATCACCTTTGCAGTAGCTGTTGCTCTAGGTAGGGATCTCATGTGTCACTCATGCTCTTCCTTCTTTATGGTCCTGGAATTTTCTGTCTCTGCTTCTGAGATGGTTCCTTTTAAGCCTAGTTGGAGGGCAAAACTAACAAATCAAAGCCTTAGAGTCCTGTATACTTTATTCACATGGTCCCACCTAATCACTTGGTGGGAATTAAGAAGACTTTGGATATAAAAGTCATATCAAATATATTCAAGGCACCACATATCTATTGCTTGGCTGGAAATTGAGCCACAGGGGTAAATTCCATTCCAGATCTGAATAGTGGCCATGGGCCTTGTCTCATGGTTCCATCAGTAAGCCTGGCTTTTGTTATGACTTTGAGTTTTGTTCCACATTATCTCCCACTCTATAGTACCATCAGTTCTTGATCATATTCTACTTCCTGAAATGTCTGAGCATCAACCAATTGCTTGCTGAAATTAAAGAGGACTTGAAACACTGCTAATGAAGAGCAAAGAATACAGCCTTCAGTATGGATTATAACTCAATTTAAGAAAATGAAAATCCTTACAACTGAACCAATAAACAGCATCATAATAAATTAAGAAAAGATTAAAGTTGTTAAGGATTTCATTTTACTTGAATTTATAATCAATATTCATTGAAGCAATAGTCAAGAATTCAAACAATTATTGCGTTGGGCAAATCTGCTACAAAAGACCTCTTTAAAGTGTTAAAAAGTAAAGATGACACTTTGAGGATTAATGTATGGCTGACTCATGACATGGTCTTTATGATCACCTCATATGCAAGTAACATGGAAAATGTATAAAGAAGAAGAAGTGGTGTATTTGAACATGATGTTGGAGAAGAATATTGAAAGTACAAAATAATGTCAGAAGAACAAACAAATCTGTCACGGAAGAAGTACAACAAGAATGCTCATTAGAAGTGAGGATGGTGAGACTTCATCTTATGTTCTTTGGGCTTGTTATCAGGAGGGACCAGTCCCTGAAAAAGTGCATCATGCTTGGTAAAGTAGAGGGTTACTGAAAATGAGGAAGATATCAATTAAATGTATTGACACAGTGGCTGAAAAATGGGTTTAAAAGTGTGAGGATGGTGCTATACCAGGCAATGTTTCCTTCTGCTGTGCAAAACAGATTCAACAGCACCTAACAACAACAGAGACAACAATAGTAATTCATAACATTATGATCCAATGTATTGTATTTTAACAGTCCTCCTAAACACTGTCCTTGGTCCTGTGTCACAGATATCCCTCCATTCCCCAGCCCTTTCTAGAGTTGAAATTAGAGAATAGAGAAATGGAATCTATTAACACCTAATATAATAAGGACAGTATGAATTGGAATGAACTTGACTTGGGACTAGTTGAAGAGACCACAGGTTGACCCTAAGGAATATTTTCATGGTCGTCCTTCTTCCCCAAACCAATTCACTTGATTATTAGAGGAAAAAAAGGAGAGGAAGAGAAGAAAATTAGGCTAATTGAAGACTAGAAAATGTAGAGGTCTCCTGATCACAAGGATTTGATTTCCCGTTCATTGTTACTAGAGGTGTATGAAATTGAATCCAAAATTCATTATTTGCTATTGTCATAGATAGGTTCAAAGCAAGTCACCATGAAATTGAATGGGTAGCATTCAGCATATTTCTATTCTAAATATAGATTTTGTATTGGCTTTTACTTTGAATTATTTCTGTGTTATATGCTCTTTATAAGCATTTGTAGTCCAACACAACTAATGTATGAGTGTAAAGTATAAGGATAAATAGAAAAGTATTACTAAAAGGGCTCTAGTTAATACATACATTGTGTTTTTTCCAAACAAAACATGTTTAAGCATGACTCTGTGATCAGTGGATAGATTCAGACAAGTTCTCTGAACAATTGTTTGTTTTGTTTTTAAATCTGGTCCAATCTAAACAGTGACTTCTGGGCCCATTAAATTCAAGGCAGAAATGTCAGCTCAGAAGTTTACTGAGAATGTTTATTGGGATTCAAAAAGGGTAATCTTGATAGATTTTCTTGAAGGACTCAGGATGATTGTGGTAACTTACTATGAAGAAGTTGTAAGAAAATTGAACATTTTATTGTCAAGAGAAAGGCCAGGAAAGTTGTACAGAGGAATTTTTACCATTGTGACATTACATTTACTCTTCAAGGGCAGCAAGGGCTTTTCTATCACAATTTTGTGTGAAAACATTATCTCATCCACCCTGGTAGTGGTGGTGATTTTGTGTCATCCAGTTGGTTCTGACTCATAATGATCCTGTATAGGCTTTCTGAGGCTGAAAATCTTTATGGGGGCAGAAAGTCTCATCTTTTTCCCATGGAGCAGCTGGTAAAGTCTAACCTTGTGGTTAGCAGCCTAACGCGTAACCCTCTATATTACCAGTGCGCCTCTGTCTACTTTACAGCATTTATATGGCCTCTTCAGACTTCTTGTTCCCCAAACTCAAAAAGCATTTAAAAAGAGTATGAATCAGATCCTTTGAGTCTTCAAATCTGCCATTTTGACATGGTACAAATAGAAGAGCACATAATTTTTTTGAGGAAAAGTTAGAGAAATGAAAACACCACCTTCAGAAGTGTATAGACCTAGGTGGAGGAGATGTTGAGAATGTTGTCCAATAAAGATGTCCATGAATTTGTAGCAACATTTTTTTTTTTTTTTTAACCTACGTTCAGATATTGACTTCTTACTATCACCAGGCCACGGGGGCGGGAAAGAATATTTGTTTAAGTCCATAGATTCTGTGAAAGTGGTAAAAGGAAACTGTAGTCTCTGTTTCAAAAGATTATGATGTGGTAATATTATAGGAGCTTGATTTTTTCACATAAAATACAAATTTTGTGATATTTAAGCATACTATTGAAAATGACCATGTTTCATTTTCTATGAAGTTTATTATTACAATGAATGCAAACAAAGACAAAGGAAGAAAGGTGGAAAATTCTGCTTTACCCTTGAACATTCTGACATGTGTGAGCAAGTTATATGTGTGTTAGTGTGTATGTGTGTGTCTGGCAGTCCCTGTGTATTTATCTCAAGGGCCACAGGGCAGAGAGCTGTCTGCTCAGTTGCTCTCACACTGCAGGGTTTCATCTTCACTTAGCATTCTTTATTACATTCTCTCTCCCTAAGGAGACAGATGGTGTACACACTCAAGCTTTGCAAGAGATAATTACACTGACTCTCAGTAATTCTCAGAGCTCCAAGTTCTCTTCGCTCTCACAGCTGATAGTGAGGACTCCCTGGGTGAATGAGTCTGTGAGAAGTTGGCCTTCAATATTAAAATAATGAATAGGCTTTAATGTGATTCTAAAAAGTCATTCAACCAGGAAAAGTTGGCTTAGATGTGAGAAGCTGTTTTCAGTGAGTTCTCATTTACATATAGTTTCCCAACTGCATTTTCAGAGGAACACAGAAATCCAGTATCTTGCCCAGTAACTGGATTAAAACCATTGAATTAAAATGACTACCCTGTTAAATTTGGGTACCCTGTACCAAACAAACAAATTCCAGTCTTTCTATACTTTTTCTTTTTAGCCAAGGCCATAACTGCAAGTCATCAGATAAAAATGAAATCAGTAAAATCAGGACAGTGGTTATTTATCATAGCCTTTTTCCTAACTTGTAGTAATCACAGTCATAATAGTAATATACACATACACATGTGTTAATTTTTAGAATACAGAATATTCTGTAAACAGGTCATTGGACCCTCAGGAAATCCTATAAAATGTTGATAATATTATTGTTCAGGTGATAAGACAGTCTTAGAGAGGTTAATTAGCTTCCCAAAGTCCCATGGCCGTGAGCACCATATATATACCACTATAACCTTACTGGGTGTTATGCATTGATATGTAATAAAAAGCTAGACAACTATGATTTTATAGTTTTTTACATGCATTTTATTTCCTAAGGAGCTCAGTGTAGTTTTTGTTGTTATTGTTGCTTTGTTTATGTTAAGCCTCTTCATAGATATACAGAGAATAAAAGGGTGCGTTTATACCTATTTTTAGGTGATAATCTAAAATTTAGATTATTAGTTATGAATAACTAACTCATAAAGTTATTGAGATTCTACTCTGACTGGACCTGGCATCACCCCTCCCCTGACACCCTCCTTTCCCACAGTGCATACACTCCTGCTTGCCTTCTTTTGTTTTAATCATTTCTCTCTCTCTCTTTTTTTTTTTTTAAATGCAAAATAGTTAACATTTTGTATTTTTTTGTTGTTGTTAGTTTGGAATCTTATTAAAATAAATACATAAAGAGGAATAACATTCTCTTCCAAAAGTGGTGCTGTTGAAACTAGATTTCCATGTGTAGAAGAATGAAGCAAGAGTTATACCTCACATCATACAAACAAACAAACAACAACAACAACAAAACTAATTCCAAGTGGATAAAGACATTTATGTCAAATCTAAAATCATAAAGCTATTGGGGGAAAAATTTAACAGCAAAACTTTGGGACCTTTCCCCCACCCCAATGGTAAATTAGCAAACACAACAACAAATGAATGAGCAATAGAAAGCAAAATAGTTAATTGGGACTTCATAAAAGTTAATACTTATATTGATCAAAAGATATTATCAAAAAAGTAGACAAGCTACAGACTGGGAAAAAAATCTTTAGGAATGATATAACAGGTGAAGGTATAATACCTAAGATACACAGAAAATTTCTACAACCTAATAACAAGAAGATAAATAAATGAATTAAAAACTAGGCAATGAATATGAACACTTGACCAAAAATGGTATTCAAATAGCCATACACACATGAAAGGATGCTCAATGATGTTAACTATTAAAGAATTGCGAATTAAAATGACAACATTAAATACTAAAAACTGAAAACCAGGAGAGTTGTGGAATGGCATCAAGAACATCATCAGGAAGAATGCAAAAAGTTATTAAGAAGACAAGAAAGAAGGAAAAGATCAAAATGGATGTCAGAAGACACACTGAAACTTGCTCTCCAGTGTAGAGATGCTAAAGCAAATGGAAGAAATGAGGGTGCACAAGAGCTGAACAGAAAATTTCAAAAAAATCAGCTTGAGAAGACAAAGTCAAATATTACAGTGAAATGTGCAAGGATCTAGAGTCAGAAAACCAAAAGGGAAGAACATACTCAGCATTTCTCAAGCTGGGGGAATTGAAGAAAAAACTCAAGCCTCAACTTTTGTTATTTAAGGATTCTCTGGGCAAATTATTGAATGAGGTAGAAAGCATCAAAAGAAGATGGAAGGAATACACAGAGTCACTGTACCAAAAGGAAATGGTTAATGTTCAACCATTTCAAGAGGTAGCATATTATCAAGAGCCAATGATACTGAAGAAAGAAGTCCAAGGTGGGTGCATTGAAGGAATTGGCAAAGAACAAGGCACTAGGAATTGATGGAACACAAATTGAAATCTTTCAAGAAAGTGAGGCAGCACTCACTCATCTATGCCAAGAAATTTGGAAGACAACTATCTGGCTGACTGATTGGAAGAGATCCATATTTGTGCTCATTCCAAAGACAGGTGACCTAACGAAATGCAGAGATCATCGGACAACATCATTGATATCCCATGTGAGTAAAGTTTTTCTAAAGGTAATACAGAAATAACTGCAAGCATACATTGACAGAGAACTTCCAGAGATTCAAGCTGGATTCAGACGAGGCTGTGGAATGAGTAATATCATTGCTAATGTCTGAAGGATCTTGGTTGAAAGCAGAGAATACTAGAAAGATGATTATCTGTCCTTTATTGACTATGCAAAGGCTTTCAATTGTGTACATAATGACAAGCTATGGACAACATTGTGAAGTACGAGTGTTCAGGAACACTTAATGTGTTCATTATGAATCTGTACATGGACCAAAAGGCAGTAGTTCAAACAGAACATGGGAACAATGAACAGTTTAAAATTAAGATAGGTGTTAGACAGGGTTGTATTCTTCCACCATACTTATGTAACCTGTATGCTGAGCAAATATTCCGAGAAGATGGGTAATATGAAGAAAAACGTGGCATCAGGATTGGAGGGAGACTCATTAACAACCTGCAATATGCTGATGATACAACCTTGCTTACAGAAAGAGAAGAGGCCTTAAAATACTTTCTGATGAAGATCAAAGAGCACTGCCTTTGGTATGGATTGCATCTCAATGTAAAGAAAACAAAAATTCTCACCACTGGACCAATAAACAACATTCTTATCAATGGGAAAATGATTGAAGTTGTCTAGGACTTCATTCTTCTTGGATCTATGAACACTCATGGAAGCAACAATCAAGAGATCAAACAATGTATTGCATTAGGCAAATCTGCTGCACAAGACCTTTTTAAAGTGTTGAAGAGCAAAGATGTCAGCTTGAGGACTAAGGTGAACCTGACCCAAGCCATGGTATTTTCAATAACCTCATATGCATTCGAAAGCTGGACAGTGAATAAGGAAGACTGTAGCAGAATTGTTGCTTTTGATTTATGGTGTTGCAGGAGAATGTTGCAGGTGCCATTGGCTGCCAAATGAACCAACAGATCTGTGATGGAAGAAGTGCATGTAGAGTGCTCCTTGGAGGTCAACATGGCCAAATTTCGTCTCTCATACTTTGGACATATTTTCAGGAAGGACCAGTCTCTGGAGAAGGATATAATGTTTGGTAAGGTGGAGGATCAGAGAAAAAGAGGAAGACCTTCAGTGAAATGGACTGGCTAAATGGCAGCATCAATGGACTCAAGCATGGCAACAATTGTGAGGTTGGCCTAGGACCAGGCAGTGTTTCATTCTGTTGTGCGTAGGGTTGCTATGATGCGGTACCCACTTGATGGAACCTAACAATAATAACAACAACAAACAACAAGATGGCCAAAATAAAATAAAACAAAACAGAAAATAACAAGTGTTGGAGGGGATGTGGAGAAACTGGGATACTCAACCATTGCTGGTAGGAGTACAAAATGGTACAGTCAATCTAGGTAACAGTTTGACAGTTCCTCAAAAAACTTGAAGCAGACCAAGCAATCCTATGCCTAAGTATATACCCTAGTGATCTAATGGAAGATGTATGAACAGACACATACATACCTATGTTCTTTGCAGCAGTATTCACAATAGCACAAAGATGGAAACAGAGGTGGTGGCAAGATGGTGAACTAGGCCAAAGGCTATACAAACCCTCTACAACAAAGCTAAGGAAAACGAAGTGAAACTGGTGCAGATGGTAGCTATGGAACCCTGAGTTTCAGATGAAGAGATAGAGAAGTGGATTGCATGCTTACTAGGAGAGAAAGCTGAACAGATGTGACAAATAAAGGAGACAGCATGGTGCCTGTGCCTGCTGATGAGGTGCTACATAGTCATCTTCAGCTTTTGCAAGTGGCTTCAGAGACAAGACAATAGACTGGCATTGCAGAAACACACCAGTGGCTTGAAGAAATAAAGATGATGTTTTTCCTTGTTACCTAAGTACTACCTTAATGAAGCTCCCTCTCTCCCAGAGGTTGGAGTTGCATGGAGGTGAGTGCAGCAGTTGTGAGCCCCAACAAAGTGAGTGGGTAGCTATCTTCACCAACCCCAGTGTCTGGATTAGGGTGAGCCCTGCTCCAACCTGCAGAGCCTAACCTAGCGAGCTCTGGACTATTCCTAACTAGGAGAAGCAGCTGGACAGACTGAGGGGGGACACAAAAAAGGAGACCATGGTACTTTCAGTACTCTCCTCTAACAACATAATTCAAATGCATCAATTCTTCTATGGACTTCCTTATTCACTGTCCAACTTTCACATTATATGAGGTTATTGAAAATGCCATGGCTTGGGTCAGGCATACTGTAGTCCTCAAACTGACATCCTTGAGCTTCCACACTTAAAAAAGGTCTTGTGCAGCACATTTACCTAATGCAATACAGCATTTGATTTCTTGACTGCTGCTTCCATGAGATAGTTGATCTGAGCAAAATGAAGTCTTTCACAACTTCAATCTTTTCTCCATTTGTATGGATGTTGTTTGTTGGTCCAGTTGTGAGGATTTTTGTTTTCTTTATATTGAGGTACAGCCCAAACCAAAGGTTGTGGTCTTTGATCTCCATCAGTAAGTACTTCAATTCCCCTTTGCTTTCAGTAAGCAAGATCGTAACCTGATGCCCCATTGTTATTCAGGTAATCTAGCTTCTCGGATTATTTTCTAAGCATACAGATTGAATAAGTATGGTGAGATAATGTAACCCTGGCACACACCTTTCCTAATGTTAAACCATTTGCTGTTCCCTTGTTCTGTTCAAACAATCTGCCTCTTGGTCTATGTACAGGTTCCTCATGAACACAATTAAGAGACATTTGCTGAGTGCTTAAGAATACAAAAACATATAATCACCAATTTAATACAAATACAACACCACCAAAATGTCTTAGAAGCAGCAGACAGTTTCTGTTCACGCAAAGAAACAAGATAGAGTGGCTCAAACAAATGATGAAGAGGTGGAGTTTCAAAGCATTTTGGAGGAAAAAAAGACATTGGAATTACCTGAAGAACTCAACAGACTGATACTTAGGTATTTCCAAATGATTGACAGAAACTCTGAGGAAAACAAGGTATAATTCAGGAAAATCACACAGTAATAAACAAACAATATAGATAAAGGATTGGAGACTATATAAAACCTGCAAATAGATATGCAGAAGATTAATACTAAGATTTCAGAAATGAACAATACATTGAAAGGGCAAAGGAGGAGATTTGAATTGATGGAAGCCCAAACTAGTGAGCTTGAAAATAAGTCTCTCAATACTAGTAATCTAGAAGAATACTCAGAAAAAAATAATGAAAAAGTCAGGGAAAAGCCTCAGTTTATTTGAGACAACATAAAGATGAATAACTTATGGGTAGTCAGAATGTCAAAATAGAGAGCGAGACAGAGAAAAGTACAGAAGAGACAGTAAAAGGGCTGTGAGAGAAAACTCCCCTAACACCAGGAAACATGAAAAGACAAGCATTCAAGAAGCTGAATAAACCCCAAAGAAGATAGACATCAAAAGAAAATCCCAAAGACACATAATTAAACTCTACAAAATAAAATATATAGAAAGATTCCTGAGACCAGATAGGCAAAAACAAAAAGTTACCTACTGGAGACCTGGTTGGCTAGTAGTGTGGCAAGACCTGGGGACTCTTAGGCCCAGAGTCAGTGACATAGCCACAAAAGACTAGAGTGGAGAGTGAAGCATCCAGCTGGTAAGAAGAGAGGGGATATGCACAAGAACACTCACACTTGCAGATAATACCCACTTGACCTGGCTTCAATGACAGGATGATCAGAGCTCAACCAGAAGAAGAAAGAAGAGGAAACAAAGAGTAATCTGATACAATTTGATGAACTTGACCTATATCTATGGATGCAGTAGCTCAAAAGAGGAAACAAATCCATATTGCAAGAATCATTCCCACCCCTCCACACACAGAGTAGACAGGGATGGACAACTTGGACATTGGCTACCCAAAATGGGCAGGGGGGCCTACAAAGGCTTACAAGCTTTCAAGAGGGAACCTAGATCCAGGGGGCATGGAGGAAGGTAGAATCTCCACTGAGTAGTATCCAATCTGTCTAGGCAGGGCTGATGAAATGAAATGCAGATAGGTCTCTTGTGATACAACAGTGAATAATTGTTATCAGGACTGATTGTGAGCATTGGAAATGTAAAGGTAGACATTTTATAGCAAAGAGGGGAGTGATTAACTTTTTAGTCTAGGAGCAGAGGTCCCTAGGACCATCAGTGGATAAGAGCGGAGAATGGGACCCTACCCAGAGAAGCAGTAATGCCTGAGATGGAGGCAGAGATGATGACGTGAAGAGATGCAGCAGCTGGGGACTTTAGACCCAGAGAGGGAGAGGGTCTGTGTGCTGACGACTGGTTGGGGGAGTTTTGGGGAGCAGGCTTGCAGAGTATACCGTTTGGTTGGTTGATGATGCATGGAGGGAGTTGTAACCATGTCAATGAAACAATATACGATAGAATGAATGTAAAACTAATGTTCTCCCATGTAAACTATCACATAATTCACAATAAAACATTAAAAAAAAAGTTACCTACAAGAAGATTAAGCTCTGATTTCTCAACAGAAACCATGCAGACAAAAAGGTAATGAAAATGGGAAGACATGTACAAAACTCTGAAAGAAAAAAAAAAGGCCAAATAAAAATCACATACCCAGCAAAAGTGTCCTTCAAATGGAATGGTGAAATCAGAACATTTCCAGATAAACAGAAATTAAAGGTATTTTTAATAACATCTCAACTTTACAAAAACACTAAAGGGAGCCATTTGAACTGAAAACCAACAACAGCAGACAATGGCCTGAGACTGACATATAGCAACACCACCAAAAATTCAATCCAGATATAGAAGTATCCAAAGTAAAACAAACCTATAAGACTGAAAACAGGGAGCCAGAGATACCAATTTAATGAAGACACTTACAAGGCAAAAAGAAGGTAAAGTTTAGTTATAGAACTTCTAGTCGGTGAGGAAGTTAAATAGATTTCAAGATAAGACAGTTTAAAACTGAAGAAGAAAGCAAATTACAGGGTAACCTGCAAAAAAAATTATTACACCATCATATCAAATCAAGAAAAAAGAAATTCATGAAGATTTATTAAACATTTTTAAAAAGCCATGAAAAAATTAACACACACACACAAAAACCCACAAACAAAATGAACTCAGCACAGAAAATTATGCAAAACAAAGAACCCAGCAGCACCACAAACACACACACAAAACACAGCCAAATGTCTGTAATCAATTCATATCTATCAATAATTACACTGAATGTTAATGGAATAAATGCACCTGTCAAGAGACAGAGAGTAGCAAAATGGATAAGAAAACAGGATCCTTTAATATGCTGTCTACAAGAGACACACCTTACACAAAAAGACAAAACTTGATTAAAAATCAAAGGATGGAAAAGTATATCAGCTAATGACAATAAAAAATGAACAGGAGTGGCAATAGTAATTTCAGATAAAGTAGACTTTAAGGCAAAAACCAGCATAAGTGATAAAGAACGACATTATCTAATGATCACAGGGTCAATTAAAAAGAGGACATAATACTAATAAATATCTATGCTCCCAATTAAAGAACATCAAAACAAATAAATAAAAACGCTAATTTAATTGAAGAAAGAAACAGAAAACACAACAATAATAGTAGGAGATTTTAATATACTACTTTTGATTAAGTACAGAATAACTGGACAGAAACTCAATAAAGACACAGAAGTACTAAACAACAGAACCCACCAACTTGGTCTCATAGACTTTCCAGTGTATGAGGAATATTGTCCAAAATAGATGTTATGTTAGGCCACAAAGCAAGTCTCATTAAATTTGTAAACAGTGAAATACTACAAAGCATCTTTTCTGATCACAATACTATAAATAAAAAATACCAATAGGAAGATCCAGAAAAAAAAAAAAAATCAAATGCATGGAAATTGAATAACACCTGCTGAAAAGCTACTGGGTATGGAACAACAACAACAAAAATGAAATAAAAAGAAACCCTTGAATCAAATGCGAACTGAAATAAAACATACCAAAACCTTTGGAATATAGCAAAAACAGTCCTTAGCATTTTATATCAATAAATGCACACATCAAAAATGAAGAAATAACTACAATCAACACCTCAACTCAACATCTCCAACAATTAGAAAAAGAGTAGCAAAATACGCCTACAGCCACCAGAAGATAAGAAATAATACAGAATAGAGTAGAAATAAATGAAATAAAAAACAGAAAATTAGGTCCAAGCTCTGTCTGGTGCTTCGGTTCCATTCTTTGTTTTTCTACGATCGTTCGTTAGATTACGCCCCCTCCCCCACCTCTTCCCACCCTTGCCAAAATGGTGAAGCAGATCTAAGGCAAGGAAGATTTTCATGCTACTTTGAGCAGGGCTAGAGAAAAACTCGCAGTCATTGATTTCTCAGCCACATGGTGTGGGCCTTGCAAAATGATCAAACATTTCTATCATTCCCTCTCTGAAACGTTTGGCACTGTGGTGTTCCTTGAAGCTGATGTGGATGACTATCAGGATGTTGCTTCAGAGTGTGAGGTCAAATGCATGCCAACATTTCAGTTTTGTAAAAAGGGGGAAAAGGTTGGTGAATTTTCTGTGGGTTAATGCGCTAGACTACAAAGTAAGTTTGAAATGCAAGGTCGGTGGTTCAAGCTCACCAAATGCTCCTCAGAAGGCCTTTACAGGATCATTATGGGTCGGAAATGACTCACCTGGCACTTAACAAAAACAACAACAATAAGGAAATACTTGAAGCTACTGTTAACGAATTATGTTAATTATGTTTAATGAAAATATAACCAGCCATCAGCTATTTATAGAACTATTTTTATTGAAAAGAAAGAAAAATCAAATATGAAGAATATACGCCCAACTTCCATTTGGTTGTAAATGACAATGAAATTTTAATTCTACGCTTTGAAAAAAAAAAAGAAAGAAAGAGAGAAAGAGAGAAAGAGAAAGAAAGAAAGAAAGAAAGAAAGAAAGAAAGAAAGAAAGAAAGAAAGAAAGAAAGAAAGAAAGAAAGAAAGAAAATCAATAGAAAAAATGAAGACACAAATTTGGTTCTTTGCAAGAATTAATAAACTTGCAAACCACTGGAAAATTTAACAAAAGAAAATAAGCAGAAGATGCAAATAACATGCCTAGGAAATGATACTGGCAAGTTCACAAGAAAGGATAAAAACAGAATGCTATGAAGAATTTTACTCCAGAAGAAATGGACAAATTTTAGAAAAACATGACCTATGTAAACTAATACAGAATGAAGTAGAAAACTTGAACAGATCTAAAACAAAAGAATACATTGTTCAATTAAAAAATCTCCCAACATAAATAGGCCAGGCCTAGATGGCCTTACTGGTGAATTCTACTGAGCATGCAGAGAAAAAGTAACACTTTTTGTACAAAAACTATTCCAAAACATAGAAAAGGATGGAAAACTCCCCAAAACATTTTATAAATTAGCATAACCCTCGCACCAAAACCAGGAAAAGACTTTACTATAAAAGAAAATTATAGACCAATATTCCTATGATATTCAAAAATTCTCAACAAAATCCTAGCCAAAATAATTCAACAGCATGCCAAAAAAAAAAAAAGAGAAAAAATCATGACCTAATAGGATTCATACAAAGAATGCAAGGTACAATATTAAAAAGCAATCAGTAGAATCCACTACATAAATAAAATAAAGGAAAAGAACTGCATGATCATATTGATTGATGCAGAAAAGGCATTTGACAAAATCAACATCCGTTTCAGATAAAAACACTCAAAACAGGAATAGAAAGGAATTTCTTCAACATAATTGTTGTTGTTCTTAAGTGCTGTCGAATTGGTTCTGACTCATAATAACCCTGACAGGGTCTCTCCAAGGCTGTAAATCTTTATGGGAGCAGGAAGCCTCATCTTTCTGCCACAGAACCACTGATAATTTTAAACTGATGAACTTGAGGTTAGTAGCCTGACTCGTAACCACTATGCTACCAGAGCTCTTTTCAACATAATTAGGGGCAAATATACAAGTCCAGCAGCCAACATGACTTCTCAATGGAGAGAAACTGTATGCATTTCCTTTGCAAACAGGAACCCGACAAAGATGCCCTTTAGCACCACTTCTAATCAATATTGTGTTGGAAGTCTTTGCAAGAGGTATAAGGCAAGAAAGGGAAATCAAAGACATTCAAATTGGCAAAGAAGTAAAACTATCCTTGTTTACAGATTTTATCCTAGACATAAAGAATCCTAAACACTCATCAAGAAAATTCTTGGAACTCACTGAGTCAATGAGGTGCCAGAGTACAAGATCAATATTAAAAACCTGTTGGATTTCTCTACACTCATAAAGACAGCTCTGAAAAGAAAATCAGAAAAAAACCCAAACATTTATAATAACCACTTGAAAATCAGAAAAAAACAAACATTTGTAATAATTAGGAATAAATCTAACCAGAGTAGCAAAAGACCTGTACAAATAAAACTACAAAACACTACTACAAAAGACCCAAAAGAGATCTACAAAAATGGGACTCTATCATGCTCCTGAATAGGAAGACTTAACATTGTGGAAATTTCAATACTACCCAAAGCAATCTATAGATATAATGTGAATCGGGCTGCTAATCTCATGGTCAGTAGTTCAAAACTAGCAGCTGTTCCACAAGGAAAAGATGAGGTTTTCTGCTCCTGTAAAGATTTATAGCTTTGGAAACCTTATAAAGGGTCACTATCAGTCAGAACTGACTCCATGGCATATAACAACAACAACAATCCAGATTCTACTCTCATTCTTTAAAGAGCTGTATAAGAAAGGAAAGCAAAGCATAACTGAAAAAGAAGAACGAAGTTGGAATACTCTTACTCTCAGCTACAGTGGTCAAAACAGCCTGGTATTGGCACAACAAAAGATGCATAGATCAATGGAACAGAATTGAGAATCCAAAAGTAAATCCATCCCCATGAAGCTGACAAAGCAGCGAAGTAATGAATGCGGGAAGAGATAGTCTCTTTAATATATAGTGCAGGCATAGCTAGAAATCCATTTGCAGAAAAATGAAACAAGAACCATATCTCACATCATATGCAAAAACAACCTCAACATGGATAAAAGACCTAAATGTAAAGTCTAGAACTGTAAATACCATCAATTAAAACCTAGGGGCAAACTTAGGGGCTCTAGTACATGGCATAAATACAGTAGCAAACATAATTAAAAGCACACGGACATTAGAAGACAACATAGATCACTGATACTTCCTAAAAATTAGACATATGCATTATAAGATTCCACAGAAAGAGATACTCTCAGCCCAAGAGCTGGCCCTGAACTGTTTTTCCTTTTTAAATACAGAAAAGGCCAGAACAGGGGCAGGGGTGTAGAGACAGAAAGATAATTTAAAAACAAAACAGGCCAAAAATTAAATTAAATCCTGAGGTAGAGCATAACAACTAACAGTGACATCTTGAAATCTCTCAGGCAGCTTTGAAAGCAAGAAGCTGAAAGAGGACTTAAAAGTCATACTCATATTAGGCTACAGATTTTTGTTTCTTTTTCTTCTCTCCCTCCTCTCCCTTTTCTGTGACTATAGACTACAGTATTAATCTAGTTTGTTGTTGTTGTTGTTGTTTTCTTTTGTTTTTCTAGTTTGATTTTTTTTTTTTTTTGCTGTTGCTGTTTTGCTGGTTTCTGCTCCCCCTTCTACCTTTGGGGGACTCTTTCTCTCCCTATATTTCCCAAGAAGAGACAGCAACTGCTGCCATATAGTCAAGCTACAATCACACTCTATAAAACACCAAAATCCAGGCAAGAACCAATACCAATGGCCAAATAGTGGGAACAACACCTGTGAAAGCTACTCTGAATTAAGCAGCAAGAAGAATGCAAAGTGAAGCCCACATCCTGATCACATCTACTGGGAAGCAATCAGAAAATACATACTCAATTAACTACTAAGGCCAAAGATAAACACTAAACATGTCCAAGAAGCAAAAGCAGATGACGAGATCTGGACATGTCCAGAAACAAGATAAAATGTCTGAGACAAATGACTTAGAGGTAGACCTGGACTGCATTCTGGAAGGAGGGCAGGCTTGGAAATGTCTGAGAAGAAATTCAGAAAAATGAGTATAAAATGTTTCAAAACACTTTACAACAGAGTTGAGAAAAATAAGGAAGAAGTCAGGAAAGCACTACAGAAATAGTCAAATAAAATAGACACAGCATTGTAAACAATTCAAAACCTACAGAAAGAGGTCCAAATGATGAATAATAGAATATCAGAAATACACAATGCTCTGAAAGGGCAAAGGAGTAGAATAGAAGAGATAGAAGGCAGAACCAGTGAGCTGGAAGACAAATCTCTCAATACCACTAAGCTAGAAAAGCAAACAGAAAAAGGATTAAAAAACCTGAAGAAGATCTAAGATTCATGTTGGACATTATGAAGAGGAACAACTTAAGAATTATCGGCATTCTAGAGCACGAAGAATCACACAAGTCCACAGAGGAACTAATTGGAGAACTGCTGAAAGAAGATTTCCTGAATATCCTGAAAAGGGAAAAGATAAACATTCAAGAAACTCAAAGAACCACAGAAAGATAGACCCCAAAAGAAAATCACCAAGACATATCATAATTATGCTCTCCAAAATCAAAGAAAAGGAGACACTCCTGAAAGCAGCTAGGTAAAACAGAAGTGTTACATAGAAAGGTAAGCAAGTCAGATTAAGCTGGAATCGCTCAGCAGAAACCATGCAAGCAAGAAGGCAATGGGGAGACATATATAAAACCCTGAAAGAAAAAACTGCCAACCAAGAATCCTTATCCAGCAAAGCTATCAATCAAATATGATGGTGTAATCAAAATATTCCAGGATAAACAGAAGCTAAGGGATTTTGCCAAAGCCAACTCTGCACTACAAAGCATCCTAAAGGGAGTTCAGTGGACTGAGAACCAACATGAACAGGCAGCAACCAGAGATTGACTTACGTGGCAGCACATTCCAGAATAAAATTGACAGAAGGAAGAGTAGAGAACAGAAAAAAACAAAAACAAAACAAAACTATAAGAACAAACCCAGAGACTCTGGGAGGTCAGCCTGTGTTCAAAACAATTACAGTGTAAAAGAAGGTAGACACCTGGGAACAGAATCCAGATGGTGAGAATGTCAGGTAGATTACAGAATAAAATAGACCACACTAAATGGAGGGAAAAGTTAACGGACTATAAGGTAACCTCAAAGAAAATGAACACTTCACAACATACGAAGAAAATGACAATCCAAGAGAAACACGGAAACATTAAAACTATGAGGAAACTCACAAGAAAGAACACAAAAAGCATGAACTCAACAAAGGAAGAGACACAGAACAAAGAAAGCAGCAACACCACAAAAATAGAAACATAATGGCAACAATTAATCCACACCTATTAATAATTACACCAAAAGTAAATGGATTAAATGCATGAGTTAAGAGACGGAGCTTGGCAGAATGGACAAGAAAACAAGATCCTTCAATATGGTATCTGCAAGAGACACATCTCATACACAGAGACAAAAACAAATTAAAAGTCAAAGGATGGAAAAAATATACCAATCTAATTGCAATAAAAATCAAACAGGAGTGGCAATACTAACAAAATAAACTTCAAGGCAAAAACCAGCATAATAGATAAAGATGGGCGCTATCTCATGATTAAAGGGACAACTGAACAAGATGACATAACCATAAAAATATCCCAATGAAAGAGCTCGAAAATATATAAAGCAAATTCTAATATACTTGAAGAAAAACATAGATGAATCTACAATAATAGTGGGTGAGTTTAATACACTGCTTTCAAAAATGGATAGAATATCCAGAAAGAAACTTGACAAATACACAGAAGAATTAACAACACAGTCAGTCAATTGGACCTCATAGATGTGTATACAACATTCAACCCAACAACAGCACAATACACATTATTTCTAGTGCACATGGAATATTTTCCAGAATAGACCATGTCTTAGGCTACACACACACAAAAAAAATCCATAAATTTACAAATATCAAAATACTACACAGCATCTTCTCAGACCACAATGTTACCAAATTAGAAATCAGCAATAGGAAGAGCAAGGAAATAAAGTCAAATACATGGAAACTGAATAATACCCTGCTGAAAAGTGACTGGGTAGTAGAAGAAATAAAACGTGAACTCACAAAGTTCCTAGAAACAAATAAGAATG
>NW_006408640.1:797312-839938 GCF_000296735.1 Chrysochloris asiatica | reverse complement strand
ATACATTTTATGAAGCAAGTATAACCCGCATACCAAAACCAGGGAAGGACGTTACTAAGAAAGAAAATTATAGACCAATATCCTTCATGAACATAGATGCAAAAATTCTCAACAAAATCCTAGCCAACAGAATTCAGCAGCACATCAAAAAGATAATACATCATGATCAAGTGGGATTCTTATCACGGATGTAAGAATGGTTCAACATTAGAAAAACGATCAATGTAATGCACCATATAAATAAGAAAAAAGAAAAAAAAAAGAAAAAACACATGATCATATCGATTGATGCAGAAAAGACATTTGACAAAATCCAACATCCATTCCTGATAAAAACACTAAACAAAGTAGGAATTGAAGGGAAAGTCCTCAACGTAATTAAGAGCATACATACAAAACCAACACCCTACATTACTCTCAATGGAGAGAAACTGAAAGCATTCCCTCTGTGAATGGGAAGCAGACAAAGATGCCCTTTCTCAAAACTCCTATTCAATATTGTGCTGAAAGCCTTAGCAAGAGCTATATGGCAAGACAGATAAATTAAAGGCATTCAAATTGGCAAAGAGGAAGTAAAACTCTCTCTATTTTCAGATGATATGATCCTACACATAGAAAACCCCAAAAACTCAGTAAAAATGCTATTAGACCTCATTGGAAGATTCAGCAAAATGGCAGGATATAAGATCAACATACAAAAATCAGTTGGATTCCTTTATACCAATAATGATAGCACTGAAAAGGACATTAGGAAAGCAATACCATTTACAATAGCCATCCAAAGGATGAAATATCTAGTAATAAATGTAACCAGAGAAACAAAGGATTCATACAATGAAAACTACAAAACACTACTACAAGTAACCAAAAGAGACCCACAGAAATGGAAGAATGTACCATGCTCCTGGATAGGAAGACTTAACATTGTGAAAGTGCCAATACTACCAAAAGCAATTTACAAATATAATGCAATCCCAATCCATATTCCAACAACATTCTTCAAAGAGATGGAAAAAACAATTACAAATTTTATATGCAAAGGAAAGAGACCCAGGCCTAAGACGAATAAGGCTGGAAACCTCTCATTCCCCGACTATATTTTACTACATAGTTACAGTAGTCAAAACAGCTTGGTATTGGTATAATGAAGGATACATTGATAAATGGAACAGAATAGAGAATCCAAAAATTAATCCAGCTACATACAGCCAACTGATTTTTGACAAAGTACCTAAATATATTGCATGGGGAGGTCTCTTCAACAGATGGTGCTGGCAGAACTGGAAAATGATATGTAAAAGATTGAAACAAGACCTTCACCTCACGCCTTATACAAAAACCAACTCAACATGGAATAAAGACCTAAATGTGAGAGAAAGACAACAATGAAGCTGCGAACCAAACCCTACAATGTTGAATAGACTCCTGTGAACCCAGGTGGAGACCTGGTTGTTCAGCAGTGTGGCAAGACCTGGGGACTCTTGGGCCCAGAGTCAGTGACATAGAGTGGAGAGAGAAGCATCCAGCTGATAAGAAGAGAAGGCATATGCATAAGAACATCCACACCTGACCTGGCTTCAATGACTGGATGATTGATCTCAACTAGAAGACGAAAGAAGAGGAAAAAAAGAGCAATCTGATACAATTTAATGAACTTGACCTACACCTATAGATGCAATAGCTCAAAAGAGGGAACAAATCTTTAAAGCAAGGATCATTCCCACCCCTTGCATACACAGAATATATAGGGATGGACAACTTGGACATAGACTACCCAAAATGGGAGTGCTACAAAGGCAAGATGTGACTTGCTTACAAGCTTTCAAGAGGGAACCTAGATCCAGAGGGCCTGGAGGAAGGCAGGATCTCCAGTGAGTAGTATCCAATCTGTCTAGGCAGGGCTGATGAAATGAAATGCGGATGGGTCTCTTTGATACAGTAGTGAATAATTGTTATCAGGACCGATTGTGAAGGTTGGAAATGTAAAGGTAGACATTTTGTAGCAAGGAGAGGAGTGATTAACTTTCCAGTCTAGGAGCAGAGGTTCCTAGAGCCATCAATGGAGAAGAGTGGAGAGTGGGACCCTACCCAGAGAAGCAGCGATGCCTAAGATGGAGGCAGCGACGATGACGTGGAGAGATGGAGCAGCTGGGGACTTTAGATCCAGAGAGGGAGAGGGACTGTGTGCTGAAGACTGGGTGGGGGTGGGGGTGGGGGGTGGGTAGAATTGCAGGGTATACCCTTTGGTTGGTTGATGATGCATGGAGGGGATTGTAACCATGGCATTGAAACAATATATGATAGGATGAATGTAAAGCTTATGTTCTCCCATGTAAACTATCACATAATTCACAATAAGACATAAAAAAATGACTTCACAAAAAGAATAAAATGAAAACCCACAAACTAGGAAAAAAAATTTTTTGCAGTGACATATCAGACAAGAGATTAGTCTCTAAAATCTAAAACTTATACAAAATTTCAATATCTCTACAAGAAAAAGAAAAAACAACTCAGTTAATAAATGGGTAAATGACATGAACAGACTCTTCTTCAAAGAAGACCATTTGAAGAACACATTTGAAGAAATATCATGATTATTAATCATTGATGTTGTTTTTAGGTGCCATAGAGTCTGTACCAACTCATAGTGACACTATGCACAACAGAACAAAACACTGCCCGGTCCTGGGCTATCCTCACAATTGTTACCATGCTTGTTGAGCCCATTGATGCTCAATCCATATGGCTGTGGTTCTTCCTCTTTTGCTCAAACCCTCCACTTTACTAAACATTATATCCTTCTCCAGCGACTGGGCCCTCCTGACAACATGTCCAAAGTATGAGACACGAAGTTTGGCCATCTTGGCCTCCAAGGAGCACTCTGGCTGCACTTCTTCCAACACAAATCTGTTGAGCCCAAGACACTTAAATATCTCCTCCAAAACTATAACTTAAATGCATCAATTCTTCTATGGTCTTCCTTATTCAATGTCCAGCTTTTGCATGCATATGAGGTTATTGAAAATACCATAGCTTGGGTCCAGCGCACCTTAGTCCTCAAGTTTACATCTTTGCTCTTCAATACTTTTAAAAAGGTCTTGTGCAGCAGATTTGCCTAATGCAATACATCGTTTGATTTCTTGATTGCTGCTTCCTTCCATTAGTGTTGATAGTTGATCCAAGAAGAATGAAGCCCTTGATAACTTCAATCTTTTCTCCATTGATAAGAAGGCTGTTTATGGTCCACTAGTGAGGATTTTAATTTTCTTTACATTGATATGCAATCCATACCAAAGGCTGTGCTCTTTGTTCTTCATCAGTATTTATTTATTTATTTTTTAAAGTTTTTATTGTGAGATTTACATAGGAGAACATAGCTTTACACTCATCGTATCATATTTCATTTCATTGCAATGATTACAATACTCTCCCTGCATTATCAAATAAACCAAAGGCTACACCCCACAGGACTGCCCCCCCTGGCCACCAGCACACAGCCCTTCTCCCTTCCTGAGTCCAGTGTCCACAGCCTCTTCATCTGTCCACGTCATCGTCTCTGTCTCCATCCCTGGCATCACTGCCTCTCTGGGTAGGGTCCCGCTCTCCGTTCTTCTCACTTGATAGTCCCAGGGACCTCTGCTCCTGGGCTACAAAATCAATCACTCTCCTCCTTTTGTAAAAAACATCTACCTCTATATTTCCTAGCCTCACAGTCAGTCCTGATGTCAATTATTCACTATTGTACCACAAGAGTCTTATTCCCATTTCCTTTCACCAGCCTGGTCCCAACGGATTGGAAATCATTCAGTGGTGACTCTACCTTCTCCTGCCCTGACCGGAACTAGGCTCCCTCTTGAAAACATGTAAGCCAGTCACTTCTTGTCTTTATAGGCCCCACCCCATTTTGGGTAGCCAATGTCTAAGTTGCCCATCCCTGTCAATCCTGTGTACTGAGGGGGTGGGAGTGAGTGATCCTTGCTGTAAAGATTTATTCCCTTTTTTGAGCTACTACATCCATACGTATAGGTAAAGTTCATCAAATTGTAGCAGGTTACTCTTTTTTTTTTTTCCCCCCCTCTTCTTCCTTCTTCTAGTCAAGCTGTGATCATCCAGCATTGAAGCCAGGTCAAGTGAGTACTATCTGCAAGTCTGGGTGTTCTTGTGCATCTCCCCTCACTTCCTATCAACTGGATGCTTCATTCTCCACTCTAGTCCTCTGTGGCCATGTCATGGCTTCTGGTCCCAGGAGTCCCCAAGTCTTGCCATACTGCTGGCCATCCAGGTCTCCACCCGGGTCCCCAGGGGTCTGTTGAATGTGGTTGTGCTTAGCTTGCAACTTCATTGCTGTTTTTTCCCCCTTCCCTTATTGGTGACCAACATGGTCACCAGCCAGACCACATGCCTGCTCATGTATTCCCTTTGAGTCTCAGTCTTGGAAGGGGGTTTGCTCTGAGGGGTCCCGACCACTTGCTTTGATAACTCCCGGGGGAACAGCTAACATGTTCTTGTAGTAATCAATCAGACTGCCGTTATTGTTTCAGATTTTTCCTGCCAGTCTTTCTTTTGCAAAGTATCTTCTTTTCTTCTAGCTGCTCCAGACTGGTCTACTTGTCCTTTCCAGTGGAAATTTCCTACCTCAGTTGGTTCTGAATGGGGTTCTGGATTCCACCTATGGTCTTGTGCAATGTAAAGGCTCCACAGGAAGCCTCTTTCACTGGGCAACTCCTAGTCCCTTTTAAGGTATTCCAATCAGTTATAGACTGAAGACAGATTTATAAGCTTTCTGTAGTGATGACTCTGCCTATTCCCTTCTACCTGCCTCAATGTGTCTATTTTACAATGGTATACAAGGGAAACCAAGATTCAAAAGACAGCCAAGCATCTTAACATTATTCCCCTCTTTTAGCCTTTCAAACCATGCCTCAATCCTTGTATCCTGGAGACCTGTTGTTCCAAGTTTGTACATACATCATCATTTACTTCTGTCCCACTTAACCCATGTGAACCTGCCTAACTGTCTCCCATCAGCCTTGTTCTTCCATTCCTTTCCCCCTTCTTGTGTATTGCCTCTCCCCCTCCCATATCCAAGCAATCCTGTGTGTCTACTCCTTACCCTGTGCTCTATTTTCCCCTCCCTCTTTTCCCTCCCATACATCCCATACATCCTGGTGATCAGCAAATATATATGTAAAATTGTTTCCCCTTTTAGTGCGTGTTCTTTTCCTTACTCTTTTACAATAATGGTCCTATGCAGTATTTCTCCTTTTGTGACTGACTAATTTCACTCAGCATAATGTATTCAAGGTTCATCTATGTTTTGTGGTGGCTTGCAGCTTCCTTGTTCTTCAAGGTAGCATAGTATTCCATTGTGAGTATGTACCACAGTTTGTTTATCCATTCTTCAATTGATGGGCACTTAGGATATCTCCATCTTTTTGCTATTGTAAATAGTGCTGCTATGAACATTGGTATGCATATATCTACTCGTGTTATGGCTAATATTTCTTGTGGGTAAATACCAAATAGAGGAATTGCTGGATCATAAGATATTTTTATTTCCAACCTTCTGAGGAAGCGCCATATTGCTTTCCAGAGAGGTTGCACCATTTTGCAGGAGTGTCCCAGTCTCTCCACATCCTCACTAACACTTATTGTCCTTTACTTTTTTTGATCTTTGCTGTTATTGCTGGTGTGAAATGATATCTCATTGTTGTTTGGATTTGCATCTTTTTAATGGCTAGTGATCGTGAACATTGCTTCATTTGTTTCTTGGCTGTTCAGATCTTTTCCTTGGTGAAGTGTCTGTTCATGGTCCTGCACCCATTTTTAAATTTTTTTTTCCTTTATTTGTAGAGGTGTTGTAGTTCCCTACATATTTTAGAAATGAGTTCCTTGTCTGATGTGTTGTTGCAAAAGATTTTTTCCCATTCCGTGGGTTCCCTTTTTACTCTTCTGGTGAAGTTTTTTGATGCACATAAGTTTTTAATTTTTAGTATGTCCAACTCCTCTATTTTGTCTACTTTTGTTTGTGTAGTTTTCAAAATGTTTTGTAGTTCTGTGTATTCCCTGAATTAGAGCCCTCACATTTGTCCCTATTTTTTCATTGGTGATTTTCATAATTTTGGGATTCACATTTAGGTCTTTAATCCATGCTGAGTTGGTTTTTGTATAGGGCATGAGGTAAAGCTCTGGTTTCAATCTTTTGCATATCACTTTCCAGTTCTGTCAGCACCATCTTTTAAAGAGACTTTGTCCTCCCCATGTAACTTAACTTGACACTTTGTAAAAAATCAGTTGGCTCTATGTGGATGTGTTAATTTCTGGATTCTCTATTCTGTTCCATTGATCAATGTATCTTTCATTTGTACCAATACTAGGCTGTTTTGACCACTGTAGCCATTTAGTAGATTTTGAAATCAGGGAGTGAGAGGCTTCCAACCTTATTCTTCTTTTGAGCAGTGCTTTGCTTATTCTGGGTGTCCTTCCTTCCCATATAAAGTTTGTAATTGTCTTTTCCATCTCTTTGAAGAATGTAGCTGGAATCTGGATTAGGATTGCATTATATTTGTAAATTACTTTGGGTAGTACTTACATTTTCATGATGTTGAGTCTTCCTATCCAGGAACATGCTATGTTCTTCCATTTTTGTAAGTCTCTTTTGGTTTCTTGAAGCTGTTGTTGTTGTTAGGTGTCATCGAGTCAGTACCGACCCATAGCGACATTATTCACAGCAGAACAAAACACTGCCCGATCCTGGGCCAACCTCATCACTGTTGCCACGCTTGAGTCCATCGATGCTGCCACTTGGCTAATCCATCTCTTTAGGGGTCTTCCTCTTTGTCTCTGACCCTCCACCTTACCAAACATGAGATCCTTCTCCAGCAACTGGTCCCTCCTGACAATATGTCTGATTTTCAATGGAAGTTTACCACTATTTCTCTTCATTTTGAGTTGTGCCCCCTAAGCAAATAAAGGTCCCACAGGCTTTTATCCCATGGGCTTTACTCCATTAACGTCATCACAATCTATTCTACTTTGAGGAGGCAGCTCTTCCCAAGTCACATTTTGAGTGCCTTCCAACCTGAGGGGCTCATTTTCTGACAGTGTTTCTTTGCTATTCATAAGGTTTTCAGTGACTAAATATTCAGAAGTAGTTCATCATTCCTTCTTTCTAGTCTGTCTTCATCTGGAAGTTCATCTGAAACCTGTCCACCATGAGTGACCCTGCTGGTATTTAAAATACCGGTGGCATAGCTTTCAGAATTACAGCAACTCACAAGCCACCACAGTTATGACAAATTGACAGACGAGTGGTGGATCTTGCCGTATAGCTCTAGCTAATACTTCCAAAACAATATTAAAAAGGAATGGTGACAAATGGCATCCTTGTCTTGTTCCCATTCACACAGGGAAGGCTTTCAGTTTCTCTCCAGTGAGAGTATGCAGGCTTTTGTATATATGCTCTTGATTATGTTGAGGAATTTCCCTTCAATTCCTACTTTGTTGAGGTTTTTATCAGGAATGGATGTTGTATTTTCTCAAATGCCTTTTCTGCATCAATTGATATGATCATGTGGTTCTTTTCCTTTTTCTTATTTATGTGGCTTATTACATTGTTTTTCAAATGTTGAACCATCTTTAGATTCCTTTTATGAAACCCACTTGGTCATAGTGTATTGTTCTTTTGATGTGGTGCTGAATTCTGTTGGCTAGGATTTTGTTGAGAATTTTTGCGTCTATGTTCATGAGAGAGATTGTTCTGTAGTTTTCTTTCTTAGTGATGTCCTTCCCTGGTTTTGGTATGAGGGTTATGCTTGCTTCATAAAAATATTAGGGATTTTCTGTCCTATTCTATAATCTGGGATCATTTGAATAGAATTGGTGACAGCTCTTCCCTAAATGTTTGGTAGAACTCACCAGTGAAACCATCTGGGCCTGAACATCTTTTGGTTGGGAGTTTTTGATGACCTGATCAATCTATTCTTTTGTTATGGGTCGGTTCAAGTTTTCTGCTTCACTCTGTGTAAGTTTTGGTATGTCGTGTTTTTCTAAAAATGCATCCATCTCTTCTAAGTTTTCAAATTTGTTGGAGTACAGCTCTTCATAGTATTCTGTTATTATCCCTTTGATTTCGTTTGGTTCCATTGTGACATCACCCTTGTTGTTTCTAATGTGAATTATTTTTATCTTCTCCCACTTTTCTTTTGTTAGGTTTGCCAATGGTTTGTCATTTTTATTAATCCTTTCATAGAACCAGCTTCTTGTCCTGTTGATTCTTTCTATAGTTTTTCTGTTTTCCATCTCATTTATTTCTGCTCTTATCTTTATTATTTCTTTTCTTTTGGTGAATGTAGGTTCCCTCTGTTGGTCAGTGTCTAATTGTTGGAGATACTGTGCTAATGTGATAATTTTGATTCCTTCTTCTTTTTAGATGTGCATATTTATTGCAATATATTGTCCTCTCAGCACTGCTTTCGCTGTGTTCCAAAGATTTTGGTATGTTGTGTTTTCATTCTCATTTGTTTCTAGGAACTTTATGAATTCATGTTTAAGTTCTTCTTTTATCCAGTCGCTTTCTAGCACGGAGTTGTTCAGTTTCCATGTATTCGACTTTATTTCCTTGGTCTTCTTGTTGATTTCTAGTTTTATAGCATTGTGGTGTGAAAAGATGCTCTGTAGTATTTTGATGTTTGTAAATTTATGGAGGCTTGCTTTGTAACCTAACACATGGTCAGTTCTGGAGAATGTTCCACGTGCACTGGAGAAGAAAGTATAATGTGCTGTTTTGGGGTTGAATGCTCTGTACACATCTATCAGGTCAAGTTGATTGATTGTGCTGTTTAGTTCCTCTGTAACTTTGTTAAGTTTCTTTCTGGTTGTTCTGTCCTTTTTCAAAAGTGGTGTATTAAAATCTCCCACTATAGTTGTAGATTTATCTATTTGTTTCTTCAATTCTAGTAAAGTTTGCTTCATATATCTTAGTGTTTTTTTTTTATTGGGAGCATAAATATTTATTATGGTTATGTCATCTTGCTTAATTGACCCTTTGATCATGAGATAGTGTCCTTCTTTTCACTTATGCTGTTTTTTGTCTTAAAGTTTACTTTATCAGAGATTAGTATTGCCACTCCTGCTTGCAGTTAACTTGGTATATTTTTTTCCATCCTTTAACTTTTAGTTTGTTCTTGTCTTTGTGTGTAAGGTGTGTCTCTTTCAGGCAACATATTGAAGGGTCTTGTTTTCTTATCCAATCTGCCACTCTCTGTCTCTTCACTGGTGCATTCAATCCTTTGACATTCAATGTAATTATCAATAGGTATGAATTAATTCCTGCCATTATATTAATTTTTTGATAGTGCTGTTCTTTTCTTTGTTCTGCATGCCTTCTGTTGTTGAGTTTTTTTGTTTTTTTTGTTTTTGGTGCTATTTCTTGTTGGTTTCTTCTTAGTTTTCATGTTTGCTTGTTCTGCTTGGAAGTTCATTTTCATGGTAAGTTGTGAAGTATTAACTTTCTTTGGGGTTACCTTATAGTCTATTAACTTTAACTTTTCCCTCCATTTAAGAGAATCTATTGTACCCTGTAATCTACTTGACATCCTCAGCAACTGGATCTCTGTTCCTACATTTCCCCGTTCTTTGTCATTGCTATTATTTTGATCTTTGATTAACCTCCCAGCTCCTTTGAATTCGTTGTTGTTCTTTTGTTCTGTTCTGAACTCTGCTATCTGTCGACTGAGTTACAGGTAGTGTTGCCACACCTGTCAATCTCTGGTTGTTGTCTCTTTTTGTTGGTTTTCAGTGCAAAGAACTCCCTTTAGGATGTTTTGAAGTGCTGAATTGGTTTTGACAAAATTTCTTAGATTCTGTTTATCCTGGAATGTTTGATAACACCATCTTATTTGATTGATAATTTTGTTAGATAGACAATTCTTGGTTTGTAGGTTTTTATTTTTAGGGTTTTGTATATGTCTCCCCCATTGGCTTCTTGCCTACATGGTTTGTGCTAAATAGTTAGAGCTAAATCTGATTTGCTTACTTTATAAGTGACACTTCTCTTCTCCCTGGCCACTTTTAGGATTCTCTCCTTTTCTTTGATTTTGGAGAGCTTGATTATTATATGTCTTGGCTATTTTCTTTTAGGGTCTATCCTTCCTTGGGTACAGTAGGCTTGTTGAATGTTTATCTTCTCATGTTTCATGATGTTAGGGAAATTTTCTTGCAGAAGCTCTTCTACTATCTCTTCTGTGGACTTCTCTGATTCTTCCTGTTCCGAAATGCCAATAATTCTTAAGTTGTTCCTCTTCATGTTATCCAGCATGAATGTTAGACTCTCTTCAGATTTTTAAAATCCTTTTTTTCTGTTTGCTCTTCTATCTTAGCAATATAGAGAAATTTCTCTTCCAGCTCTCTAGTTCTGGCTTCCATCTCTTCTATTCTGCACCATTCCCCTTTCAGGCTATTGCCCATTTCTGATACTTTATTATTAATCATCTGAACCTCTTTGCAGGTTTTGAATTGTTTCCAATGCTGTATCAATCTTGTTTGATTGCTTTTGTAGTACTTTCCTGACTTCTTTCTTGTTTTTCTCTACCCTTTTTCAAAGCATTTGAATTTGTTTCCATATCATTCTTCTCAATGCCTTCTCAGGCAAATCCAAAACCTACTCTTCCTCTCCTGGGAAGCTTTTGTCTGCCTCCAGTGCATTTGACTCAGGTACTCTTTTCTGTGTTTTGACATGTTTTGAGATCGTTTGTTGTGTTTGAGTTCTTTTGTTTGTCATTTCCAGTAGTTATGTGGGTCTTTAAATGTTTAACTGGATGTTTGTTGTCCTTTTATTAAGCTTATTGGGTGTCTCCTGGTGAATATGATCAGGAGACAGGCTTCCCTTTTCTCATGTAATGTGTAGTAGCTGTTATTGGCTCTTGTCTCAATGGTAGAATATTATAGGGTATGCTTGAAGCTTGGCTATATGGCCACAATTGCTGTAGAGGACTTTAAATATTTACTGATGAAGATCAAAGAGCAGAGCCTTCAGTATGGATTGCATCTCAATGTAAAGAAAAGAAAAATCCTAACCAGTGGACCAATAAACAACATTGTTATCAACAGAGAAATGATTGAAGTTGTCAAGGACTTCACTCTTCTTGGATCAACTATCATTGCTCACGAGAGCAGCAGTCAAGAAATCAAATGACGTATTGCATTAGGCAAATCTGCTGTAAAGGCCCTTTTTAAAGTGTTGAAGTGCAAAGATGTCAACTTGATAACTAAGGTGTGCCTGACCCAAGCCATGGTATTTTCAATAACTTCATATGCATGTGAAAGCTGGACAGTAAATAAGGAAGACCATAGAAGAATTGAGATGCTTTTGAGTTATGGTGTTGGAAGATAATATTGAAAGTGCCATGGGCTGCCAAAGAACCATCATATCTTTGATGGGACAAGTGCAGCCAGAGTGCTCCTTGGAGGCCATGATGGCCATGCTTCATGTCTCATACTTCGGACATGTTGTCAGGAGGGACCAGTCGCTGGAGAAGGATATCATGTTTTGTAGGGTGAAGGGTCAGAGAAAACGAGGAAGACCCCCAGCGAAATGGATTGGCCAAGTGGCAGCATCAATGTTCTCAAGCATGGTAACAATAGTGGTTTTTGCCCAGGATTGGACAGTGTTTTATTCTGATGTGTGTAGGGTTGCTATGAATTGGTACTGACTCGATGACACCTAACAATAATAATGTGAGTTTACATGGGAGAACATCAGTTTTACTTTCATCCTATCGTATTTCATTTCATTGCAATGATTACAATCCCGGTTATGCATCATCTAATAACCAAAGGGTACACCCCACATGCCTGCATCCCCGGCCGTCAGCACAAACCCTCCTCCCTCCCTAAGTCTCCAGTGTCCTCAGCCACTCCATCTGTCCATTTCATTGTCTCTGTCTCCATTTCTGGGGTCACTGCCTCTCTGGGTAGGGACCCATACTCCACTCTTCTCATTTGATGGCCCCAGGGACCTCTGCACCTGGACTGCAAAATCAATCAATCCCCTCCGTTTGTTAAAAAAACATCAAAAATATCTACCTTTATATTTTGGAGCCTCACAGTCAGTCCAGATGGCAATGATTCACTATCACTATTGTATCACAAGAGTCTTATCCCCATCTCCATTCATGTTCTTTTATGTTTTCTACTGTATGAAGATTCCTTCTTTTATATTTTTCTTTCAGTTTCAAAAAATCCTTTTAACAGTTGTTGTTTCATGATAGATAGTCAGTCTAGTGACAAACTCTAAACTTATCTTTATCTAAGAGTGTCTTGATATCCTCCTCATTGCTAAAAAAATGCTGGATATAGGATTTTGAGTAGACAGAGTGTTTCTAATTGATGTGTTTTATATAAGAAATCCATTGTCCTTTAAATTGTTTTCCCCACATGGATAAGGTATCATTTTTCTCTTGCTGCTTTCAAGAATCCCTTTTTTTTTTTTTTTTTTTTAGGTTTCAGAAATTTGATTATGTTGTGGCTTGGTGTGGATTTCTTTGGGGTTCACTCAGATTTCTGGAAATTTGGGATTATGGTTTTGTCAAAACTGGGAAATTTCAGCCATTATTTGAGTACCTTTTCAGCTTCACTCTTTTCTTTCTTCTCCTCTGGGTCTCTCGTGGTGCAGATATTGGATTGTACTAAAAGTCCTTGTGACTCCATTCATTTCATTAAAAATTTTTTTCTCTCTCTCTGTTGTTAGAATCGTGTCATTTACACTGTTTTATCACTGTGGGTTGGAGTCCTGGTGTGGCACTGTGGGTTAATGCGCCAGACTGCAGAGCCATTTGAACTACAAGGTTGGCAGTTGAAGCTCACCAGCTGCTCCTTGGAAACCCTATACAGGATCACTATGGGTCAAAATCGACTTGATGGCACTTAACAACACCAACAACATCAACATCACTGTGGACTGCAAAGTTGCTTTGAACCGCAAGGTGAATGGTTCAAGTTCACCAGGTGCAATTTGGAAATCCTACACAGGGTCACTATGTGTTGGAACAGCACACAACAACATCATCATCAATTTGGAGTCCTGATATGGCTCTGTAGAATTAAGCACTGAACTGCAATGACAGTTTGAACCACAAAGTCAGCAATTCAAATTTACCAGCTGCTCCCAGAACACCCAGTGCAGGGTCACAATGAGTCGGAACAGCAATAATCATCAGTTTGCTGGCTCTTCCATCTATCATTTCCATTTTATTGTTGAATTCATCCATAGGTTAAAAAATTTAAGTTATATGTTTTAGTTCTAAAATTTTAAAATTTATTTATTGTGTAGTGCCCAGATTTCGGGGTCTCCAAAGACCACCAAGGAGCTGATGCCGATGCAAACACACAAGGGTTGTTTATTCAAGCTCGAGCTCGGACCCCATCCGTATCCAAAACAGCTGACTCGGGATGAAGGCCCCGAACTCCTAGTCAGCAGGGTTTTTATAGAGGTTACAAGCAAGCTCGGGGGTTTTCAGCTTAGCTACTCCAGGATTGGTTTACATTTTGCAAGGTATGGGGTGTTACAGTCTGATTGGTCATTACTGGCAGCCTGTGCTGCTGGGTTAGGGAAAGAGAAAACATATATCATCCGGCCTTGAGTTGTCGGCTATGTTTATCTACTTTTTGCTGTTTGCTAGGGGTGGAGGGTTATTTTCATGTAGCACGAGCTGACTTGGTGCATTCCTGGAACAGGAGGACATGCTCCAGCCAAAGTACAAGATGGAGTCTTTTCTCTTTGGTCTTACACTTGTTGCTGTTATTAAGTGCTGTGGAGTCAGTTTTGACTCATAGGGTTTCCGAAGAGAAGCTGGTGGGTTTGAACTGCTGACTTTGTGGTTTGCAGTCCAGTGCTGATCCTACAGTGCCACATCAGGAGTCCTGTTTGTTTCTTATTTCTTTATATTTCTGGTTTTTATTTGTTGAGATTTTGTATTTTTAAATTTGTTTCAAACATGTTCATAATTGCTTGTGGAAGTATTTTATGATTATCAATGTAAAATCCTTGCTAGATAATTTCAACACCTGTGTTGTCTCAGTGTTGCTATTTGTTCATTATCTTTTTCATTTAAATTGAGATTTTCTGGTTCTTGGTATGTTGAGTGATTGACATTTTAAGCATTATGTTACCAGACTTTGGATCTTAGTTAAATTTTTTGTTGTTGCAAGCTTGATCTGACACCCCACTGGTGGAATAAGAAGGTTATGACATCATTGCTGTCAGGTGGGTGTAGAAGTCCATATTTCCTATATTGGCACTATGGGGATGGGGGGGGGAAGCCTTGTTCTTGGCAGAAGTAGGAATTAAGGCTCCCCACTGAGCCTCTTCTAACAACAGCAAGGGGTAGGAGCACTTTGTTACATCAGAAAGCGGGGAATCCAGGCTGTGCACACTTTTGTGAAACTAAAAGGTGTGGTACTCATGAAGGGCACTCATTACTGCCTAGTGAGGATGGAAGTTCCAGCTTTCTACTTTACTCCTCAACACATCACATTGTAGGTGGGTGGGATGCCTCATTTTAGCTGGGTAAGGATGGAAATCTAGTCTCCCCACTCAGTCTTCACAGAGTTTGTGGGGATAGGGTCACAATGTCTTCTGTAGAGTTTCACTGGCTAAAAGTTTTTATTTATACATGGTAAGAGAAATAGAGAGCTGTGTGTCTGTTTTATCATGTTCAAGATCCAGAACTGTCAAATACTTCATTTTACTGAGATCTACTATCAACATTCTTGGAAGCAGCAGTCAAGAAATAAAATGACGTATTTCACAAGACCTCTTTACGGTGAACAAAGATGCCAGTTTGAGTACTAAGGTGCACCTGACCCCAGTCATGGTATTTTCAGTAGCTTCATATGCATGTGAAAATTAGACAAAAGTTGGCACAGTGGCAGTACAATTGGTTCAATTGTAACAACAGTTGTGAGGATGGCACAGGACTGTGCAGTGTTTTGTTCTGTTGTGCATAGGGTTGCCATGAATCAGCACCAACTCGATGGTACCTAACAACAATTCTTTTTTAATTGGTCAGTTAAAAAAAAACTGACAAACGTTTATGGCAAACTATGAAGGTAAGTCAAAACATATTGCAACTAGGGGTTCAGTTTATTCCAAACAAAACACGTTTAAACATGTCTTTGTGATAAGCGAATGGTTGTAGACAAGTTTTCTCATATCACACTTATTTTAGTCTCCTTAGGATGCCTTCCAAAAACAGATCCAATCAAAGAAGTGGCTTCTGAGGGGCTCTTCTGGGTCAATTAAATTCAAGGCAGAAAGCTCAGCTCAGAAGGTTTTGGGGACTGTTTTGGGAACTCCAAAGGGGTCATCTTGGTTTTCTTAAAGGACACAGGGAAATCACAGGAAATTATTTTGAAGAAGTTTTAAGAAAATTGAAAATTTTATTGGTGTGAAAAAGGCCAGGAAAGTTCTGTCAATAAATTTTTTTCCCATTATGACAAAGGACTGCTCATTTTTTGAGGTTAGAATGGGTTGTCCTACTAGAATTTTATTGGGACACCTTAGCCCATCTACCCTAGAGTCCTGATCTTGTACCTTTAGACTTCTTTTTGTTCCCCAAACTCAAAGAACATTTAAAAGGTAGATAATTTGAGTCCCTCAAGGATGTCCAAACTGCTGCTTTCATGTGGTGTAAACCAAAGAGCACAGAATTCTCTGGGAGATGGTAACACTGTCTGCAGGAGTGCATAGACCTAGATGGAACATACGGTGAGAAACAATAGTCTCACATTTTGATGTTTTGTATAATAAAAGTTTCTATGATTTTACAGCAGTACTTTTTGACTTAGCTTCATATATATAACAAAAATTGCTATTTTAATCATTATAAAATGTACAATTTCAGGGACATTAATTATACTCACCATGTTGTAAAAACAGCACCACTCTCTTGTGGTATAAAATAAGGACTCAATGAATTTATATTGAGGTATTACTACTTTTAGAAAACAGACTTTCAAGTTGGTGGTCCCAATTTTTTATACATATTTTAGAGTTAACCCTTAATCAGAAGAGCCATAATTCCTAGAAAAGAAAACTGCATTTCAGTCTTCAAACCTCACTGCAAAGAAATATACACATATACATAAAAGGATTTATTTTAAAGAAATATGACCCTGAATCAAGGGAAGACGGATTGATATTCATCACCCTGAGATTGCCTAAATAATCCTTTGCACATTTGGCTAATTTACAAATGAATAGAAAGGTATAGACATAAATTTTCTTTGACTCTAATTTCTTGGATTGGCTTCAACGAAGGACGTGGATCTTGCCTTGCTCCTGATGTAATGTGATGATATAATAAATGCATTGGTGTGTATTTAGGGCATTTAAATGTTATGTGCTATTATGTTCAAAATGGCAAGCTGGTGATTCTTTAATATGAGTCTCAATAAAGAAACAACCATTGCCATGAAAAATGGTAAAGTGAAAAACAACAGCCTAAGGCATAGTGTAAGATATAGTTGTTATAGAGAGATATATGGCCCACCATGTTAAGATTGATTTATCTCCTCACTCTATTCTTACACCTTATAATGAGAGCAATAGGAAGGATTGTTGCTATAGTAACTTTCTGGAACTATGACTAAACTATTTAAGTAAGTGAAATTTTATAGGAAGGTAACAATGCAAAGCTTTAAATTAGTCTATGTTGGTTTTTACTGGTGTGTTAACACAAGTTAAGTAATAATATTTATTTTGTGATAAATTTTTCATCACAAAATGTGAAAAAATTATCACAAATTAAATAACCAGATATACTTGTATGTTACATAGCCATGCATACTTGCATCTACTTCTAAACTGTCTTCTAATTCCCTGTTCTCTTCATTAACGATAGTGGGTCTAACCTTTCAGCTGCTCCTCAGGGAGAGATGAGGCTATAAGCTCCTGTAAAGACTTCTAGCCTTGGAAACACTATGGAACCATCAACTCTATCCTATAGGGTCACTACGAGTCTGAATTAATTTGATGGCAGCAAGTTTGGTTTTAACGAATACTTATGTTAAGCTTATTTGATATCCTTTTAGTGACGGTTTATGGCAATATTTTGCCCATTTGAAAAATTGGGCTATTTTAATTTTTATTGAAATGTAAAAGTGCTTTATATATTTTGGACAGAAATCATTTATGAGATATTTATTTCATAAATGTTTTCTACCAGTCCTTGGCTTTTCATTTCCTTTTCTAGATATATTTCAAACAGCAGATGCTTTTGTTTTTAATATCGATAAAGACTTAAAAAACAAAACAAAATGGTCTTTGCCTATTTTGTCCTAAGAAATATTTGTTGTTGTTGTAAAGTGCTGTCAAGTCAGTCCTGACTTGTAGTGACCCTTTATAGGATTTCCAAGGAGCTACTGGTGAGTTTGAACCACTGACCTTGAAGTTCAAACCAACCTTGCAGTCCAGTGCTTTAGTTCATAGTGTCACTCCTTTCCCTGGTTTATTCTGTAAGTGCTGTTTTGTTTTATAGATTAGTATTCAATTTTCCAGTATTTTAGTTGAAAAGACTACCCTTTCTTCATTGTATTTCCTTGTCACTTCTATTAAAAATAGATTCGCTATGTATGAATGGGTCTATTTTTGGACTTTATATTTTTTTCTACTTACTTATATGTTTGCCTTTATGCCAATACCACACTTACTTGATAATTGTAATTTATAGTAAGTCTTAAAATCAAGTAGTGGAAGTGTGTAGGTTTAATCTCTTTGAAAATTATTTTGCCTCTTCTATCCTTTAAAATGCAGTACTGGTGTGGCACTGTGGGTTAATGCACTGGACTACAAAGTCAGTTTGAACTGCAAAGTCTGTGATTCAAGCTCATCAGCCTCTCCTTGGAAACCCTATACAGGGTTGTTATGGATCGGAACAGACTCAATGGCATTTAATAACAACAAACAACAAATGCTTTTTAATGGAGTCCTGGTGAGTAGCTCTTATAGAGTAGTGAGTTATGAATTGGGCTGCTAACTGCAAGGTCAGAAGTTTGAATCTATCAGCTGCTCCATGGGAGAAAGATGAGATTTTCTGCTCCTGTAAAAGTGTACAGCCTCGGAAACCCTATACAGAGTTGCTATGAGTCAAGACTGACTTGATGGCACACTACCACAACCACAACCATCCTTGGTAATGAGAGCGCTCATTATGGCTATGTAGGATAAACACTGGATTGTGTTCCACAAGGTCTGCAGTTTCTTCTCCCACAAAGATTTACAGCCTTGGAAATCCTATACAGGGTCACTATGCATTGGTTCTATTGTGCATTAGGGTTAGTATGTGTCAGAGCAGATTTGATGGTACCCAACAATATGTTCATTGAATTTCTATATGAATTTTCTAATTATCTTGTTAATATCTTTTAAAATGTCTACTGAGATTTTGATTGGGATTACCTTGACTCCTGGTGTGGTGCCATAGGATAAGCACTGGATCTCAAGGTCAGATTGAATCACAAGTTCAGCAGTTCAAACCCACCAGCTGCTCCTCGAAAACCCTATACAGTGTCGCTATGAGTCAGAAGTGATTCAATAGCACTTAACAACAACATAGATATTTTGAGTAGCATTGACAATATAAAAATATTAGGTCTTCTGATCCATGGACACCCATATTATCTCTTATTATTTATATCTTTAATTTCTGTCATCAATTTTTTATAGTTTTTAATGTACAATTCTTGTACATGTTTTGTTATAGTTATAGGTATTTCATAGTTTTGATAAGCAAAATTGTTTCTTAATTATAATTCCCAATGTTTCATTGTTCATTAAAATAAGTACATTTGATTTCTGTACATTTGCCTTGTATTCGCCAACCTTATTAAGCTTACTTTTTATTTTTAATAGCTATTGTGTACAGGGTCGCTATGGGTCGGAACCGACTCGACAGCACTTAACAACAACAACAACAATTGTGTACAGTAAGGAACTCTGGTAGCGTAGTGGTTATGAATCGGGCTGTTAACCTCAGGGTCATCAGTTTGAAACTACCTGCTGTTCCACAGCAGAAAGATGAGACTTTTGGCTCCCGTAAAGATTTACAACCTCAGAAACCCTGTACTAGGTCGCTATGAGTCGGAGCTAACTCCGCAGCTCATAACAACAACAACAACAACAACAATAAATTTTGTACCTTGTTTGGGATTTCTACAGACATTATCATTGTTTTCAATTTCATTGATTTTTACTCATTACTATTTGCTTCCTTTTGCCTTTTCTATATCTTATTTACTCTTAGCTTTATTGTTTCTGAAGGTAATACTTTAAACCATTAATTTTGGATCTGTATTATTTTCTAATATAAGAATTTAATACTACAATTTTGCACTAATCATTTCTATATCTGAAACCCACAAATTGTGATCCACTGTGCTGTCATTTTTTTACGTATTTCAATGTATGTTTCAGTTTCCTTGTGGCTTTTTATTTGACATATCAATTATTTAGAACCATATTGGTTAATTTCCAAATATTTGTGCATTTTTTCCAATATTTCTATTCTATTGATTTCTGATTTAATTCCCCTGGAATCAGAAAATATACTCATACACTTTATTTGCTTTTAAATTCTTTCGATTATTTACAGGTTTTGTTTTATGGCTCCTAATATGGCTTATATTGTAAATGCTATGTATGCATTTGAAAAGAATATGGTTTTTGCCTTCTGTGGATGGAATAATCTACAGCTGTCATTTAGATCAAGTTAGTTGTCAATGTTATTAAGGTCTTCTATATCCTTACTGGAAGGAGCTCTGGTAGTGTAGTGGTTACAAATCGGGCTGCGAACCGCAGGATCAGCAGTTTGAAACTGCCAGCTGTTCCGCGGGAGAAAGACGAGGCTTTCTGCTCCCGTAAAGATTTACAGCCTCGGAAACCCTGTACAGGGTCACTATGAGTTGGAACCGACTCCACGGCACTTAACAACAACAACAACAATACCCTTACTGAAGGCACTCTGGTGATGTAGTGACTTAAGCACTCGGTTGTAACCAAAAGGTTGGTCATTTGAACCCACCAACCACTGTTCAGGAAAAAGATGCAGCAATTTGCTTTTGCAAAGATTTACAGCATTGGCAACCTTATGGGGCAGTTTTACTCTGTCATACAGAGTTGCTCTGATTCATAATTGACTTGACAACAGCAGTGTGCTAATTTATCCTTATCAATTTTTTCCTACTTATTTTATCAACTACTGAAAGAGAGTTGTTTAGCTTAAGGCTCCAACTCTAATTGTAGATTTTTCTGTTTATCTTTCCAGTTATTTTAGTTTTTGCTTCATGTGTTTTTCCTCACATGTTTTGAAACTCTGTAGTTAGGTACATACAAATTTCAGGACTTCTTGTTGAATTGACCCTCTAATTGTTATTATTAAGTAATGCCTATCATCATCTCTTGTAACATTATTTACTCTGAAATCAACTTTAATATTAATATAGGTAGTTAAAGACTTATGAGGCATTCAATGTATAATAAACTACACTTATATCCGTCAATTGGCATCCGGGTGTGGCATTGTAGAATACGCTGAACTGCAAGGTCAGTTTGAACTAAAATGTAGTTGGTTCAAACCCACCAGCTGCTTGTTAAAAACCCTATCCAGGTTTGCTATGGGTTGGAACCAACTGGATGGCACTTAACAACAACAATGACCATCTGTTGTCTTGTTGGTTTTTTTTTTTTTTTTTGATATATCTTATCATTAGTAATATATCCTACATACAATGTTGTAGCTTGTAATTTGCTTATGTTCTCATTCTCAGATGTTTAATCACAGATGTTCTATTTTACAATTTACAGTACAAAAAAATAGCTGAATAGCAGGTTATGACCTGGCCTACAAAAAAAGTAGGTGTTGAGAGTTATAACAAATAGAAAGTTGGGCAATGATCAACTTTCATGACATACAACAAATGGATTTATTTAAAAATGCATTTATTATGACTCCAACATCATTGATGCCAACTTCATTGTAGACTAGACCTATACTATGACTTTAGTCAATATTTCATACCTTAAGGAGCATCAATTGTTAATCTGAAGTCAAGTTGTTCGGGTTTCTCTAACTGTAACACCTACACTGCTTATACCTTGTCTAGAAAAATAGTAACGCCACTGAAAGTTCTATTCCAAAAGAGAAGGTAAGAAAGCCTTTAGATGTGGATATTAAGCTGAAGATCATTAAGGCCAGTGAAAGCTGGTGAAATATCTCATGAGGAAGGACTGTTACATTCAATCATTTCAGAAATTACTAAGGGTAAGAACTGGATTTTGGAGGCAGTTAAATCTGCGATTGGCATAAAATTGGTGATTTTAACAAAGAAGAGGTAAGGGCCAATCTATGAGACAGAAAAGCTGTTGTTCATTTAGAATTTAGATAGAAGACTAAATCCAGAAGCAGATTCCTATGAATTTACTGAGGATTCAAATGAAAGCATACTGTCTTTTTGAAAATCTGAAGGAGAAAACTACCATGAGTACTTTCATGCAAACAAGGGCTGATTTCATTGTTCCAAATACAGATTTGGCTTACATAGCTTGAATATAACTGAAGGAGCAGGCCTTGTCAATGTAGGGCTGGAAGATGGGTTAACTCAGTTGGAAGGAACTCAATAATAGATTCACATATACCAGCAACCATAAAGATGATACAAGACTGTAATATTTTGCTTTATTGTACATGGAATCACTATGAATCAGAACTGACTAGAAGTTCACTACCAATTACAGTTTACTAAGTGTGGAGAACCCCATCCTATCACTTAACTTTTTAGAAACTCTTTGTCTTCATATGTTGTTTAGCACCAGAGTGCCTACCCTACCTGGATTCACAGAGTTGCCTGAGTCAATGAATTCTGAGTGTAGCTTGAGAGCAACTCACAAGATGGCAGTGAACAGAAAGTACACTGCCACTGGTCAGTTCCCCACCCCTAAACTGACTATGCTTTGTAATTTTCCTGAGATGTGGACTTTTTCACATGTAAAATAAAGATTATAATCCCCAAATTTGGAGTGTTTAGGAGAATTAAACAAGATAATTTCGGGGCAACATGAAATAGGAATGTGTTAAACAGCATATTAGTAAACATTTGTTAAGTACTTACCATCTTCTAGGCACTGTTAAGTGCTTTGCATGATTCTCCCATTTGATTGTCCTGAAGACCTTATGAATAGGTCATATTAGTAACCTCATATTATGTGTGAAGATACTGAATATTAGAATGATGCTCATGTGTAGAAGAGTCTGGTGTTCACACCACCAGATAAGTGACCTATCTTTTTTTTTTTTTTTGGATACTGGAGTATTGTTTGGTAAAAATGACCATTGTTATTACCCTAATAATTGTTGTTGTGATTAGGTGCCATTGCGTCGGTTCCAACTCATAGCAACCCTATGTAAAACAAAATGAAACAGTGTCTGATCCTGTGCCATCCTCACAATTGCTACACCACTGTTGCTGCTACTGTGCCAATCCATCTTATTAGGGGTCCTCTTTTTCACCGAACTTCCATATTAACAAACATGATGTCCTTCTCCAGGGGCTGGTCTGTTCTAATAATATGTTTGAAGTATGAAAGACAAAGTATTCCCATCCTGGCTTCTAAAGTGAATACTGACTGCACTTCTTCCAAGACAGATGTGTTTGTTCTGGCAGTTCACAGAACTTTTAAGGTAAATCGTAGCCTAACAGATTAACAGTGACCTAGCCCATGAGTATCCGTATTTCTTGGAGGGACACATTGAGTGCCTTCCTTATTTATGATGCTTGGATGTATGTGCTTGGGAATTTCCCATTAAATGCTAGACTGCTTTAGTACTGAACTCTCACAAGATGCTGTTATGTTTCTGACTATATCCACCTCCTGGTTTAAGTAAGCCAGGAAGGTGCAATGGTTTTGCATTTGTTAACAGTATGTGTTTTAGCTAAGAATTCAGACAAATGTGGACTCTGATATTTTTATTTATTAGTTAATGTTTCAGAACAACAACTACATTTAGATATTTGGGCTGAAGAAATATTTTTGTTTTGTTAATCATTGCTGAGGCAAGCAATACATTTGTTAATAAGCACTTATTTATATTAGTGTCAGTAAAACACATTTGTTTGTACAAATATGGAGAAAAGCAGGAAAATATTTATAGCATATCCACTTGCCAACTCAGAGAGAGAGCATTCTGCAGACCAAGTGACCAGCCACTTCTGCTTTCCTCCCATAGCATGTCAACATGGGAAGCAGCCATGGATCTTCATGGCTTGATTTTTGTTTTTTAAACTTTTATTGTGATTATTGTGATAGTTTACATGGGAGAACATCAGTTTTGCACTCATCGTATTTTGTTTCATTGCAATAATCACAACCCCCTCCATGTATCATCATTTAACAGTCTTTGCTTCTATTCCCTTATTCTCTTAGTTTTTGTTTTGTTTTGTTTTTATGTATACAAGAACACTCAGGAATATATAATCATTTAAGCAACCAAAGGGCACATTTTTCAAGCCAGCCTCCTGGCTGTCAGCACACAGCCTTTCTCTTTCCATGAGTCTAGAGTCCTCAGCTGCTCTATCTCTCCATGTCATCATATCTGCCTCCATCTCTGGTGTCGTTGTTTCTCTGATTATGGTCCCACTTTCTGCTTATGCTCTCCTCTCTTGATAGTCCTAGGGTCTTCTGTTCCTGGAATGTAAGAGTAACTATTCCTCCCTTTATGCTACAAAGCGTCTACCTTTACAGTTGTGAGGATCATAATTAGTCATGATGACAATAACTCACTATGAATCAAAAGAATCCTATCCACATCTTCTTTAACCAGACCCATCTAGACAAGGTGAAAATTATTCAGTGTAGATTCTACCTCCCCCCTCACACTCTGAAACTAAATTCCCCCTTGAAAACTTGGAAGCCAGCTACTTCGTGCATTTATAGCAACTCCCTCCCCCTCCCCCAATTTTAGGTAGCCAATTTCTAAGTTGCTCATCCCTATCAACCCTGTATACTGAAGGGATAGGCTTAATCCTTGAGGTAAAGACTCCTTCCCTCTAGGTTGGTACTTTGAGCTATAACATCCACACACATAGGTCAAGTTAATCAAATTGTAGCAAGTTACACTTGTTTCCTTTATCAAATTTATCTTCCTCTGGTCATCAAGCCATCAAAGCTAAGTCAAATGGGTTCTATATGCAAGTTTGAGCATTCTTGTACATCTCTGCCCATTTCATATCAGTGGGATAATTCACTCTCAGTTCTAGCCCTCCATGGTTAGGTCAGTGTCCATGGGCTCAGGAGTTCCCAAATCTCCCCAAACTTTGGACTAACCAGCTTTTACTCTTCTCTTTTTCACCTCAAGGTTGACAGGAGTCTATGGAACACGGTTGAACTCAGCCCATTTTTCATTACTGTTGATTGCTCACTTTAATCTTTGAACTCAACACTTAGAGGAGCATTGGAGGTAATTTGATCCACTGGACCTAAATCAGAAATACCTTTCACACAGACCTAGTAGGTCCTCATGTGGTCTTTTGGAACACATGCAAGAACAAGGTCCCTTACTTCTGAGAGAATGCCTTTGTTTTCCTGAAAATTCTTGTGAAACAGTCCTTCATATTGGTGAGAAGGCTAGGTCCTTATAAGCTTATTGTTTTAACCCTATCATCCAGAGAAAGACAAAAGAATTTCCCTTTTTGGTACAAAAATGCTTCAAACATTTGAAGGTAGTTCTGTCATCTGCCCTTAGTTTTGTTGCCTCCAGTAAACACTTAGTTCCTTAAATGTTTCTTTTAAATCTGTTTTTTAGTTCTTTCATCATCCTGTCTGCTTTCCCTGTGTCTGGGTTTGGCCTGATACACTATCTCACCCTCCATTTATGGATTTCATCTGATAAATTGTAAGTGCCCAGCCACCAAATAAAGTCAGAAAGTAATTGTTTTGAATAATGATATTATTATGCTATAGATTGAACCATTGTTGGTTCTGGCTTGAAGTGACCCTAGCCATAACAGAACAAAGCACTGCCCTGTCTTGCACCAGTCTCACAATTGTTGTTGCACTTGAAAACATTGCTGCTCTCACTGTGCCAATCCATTTCATTGGAGAGCTTTCTCTTTTTTGCTGACCCTCCACTTTACCAAGCATGGTATCCTTCTCCATGGATTGGTCCCACCTGATAATATGTATGAAGTATGAAAGATGAAGTCTCATCTTTGAGACTTCCAAGGAACATTATGGCTGTACTTCTTTCAAGACACATTTGTGTGTTCTTCTAGTAGCCCATGATACTTTTAACATTCTTCTCCAACACCTTAACTCAAATGCATCAATTCTTTTACAGTCTTCCTATTTGTTGTCCAACTTTCACATGCATATGAGGCTACTGAAAATACCATGGCTTGAGTCAGGTGCACTTTAGTCCTCAGACTGACATCTTTGCTCTTGAACATTTTGAAGAGGACTTGTGCAGCAGATGTGCCTAATGCAATAGATCATTTGATTTCTTGACTGCTGCTTCCATGAGTGTGGATAGTGGAACCAAGCAAAATGAAGTCTTTGACGACTTCAATCTTTTCTCCATTTATTATGATGCTATTTATTCCAGTTGTAAAGATTTTTGATATCTTTACATTGAGTTGCAACCCGTACTGAAGACTGTGGTCTTTGATCTTCATCAGTAAGTATTTTATGTCCTCTTCACTTTCAGCAAATAAGGTTATATCATCTGCATATCACAGTTTTTTAATGAATCTTTCTTCAATCCTAATGTCACATTCTTTTTCATATAATCCAGCTTCTAAGAGTATTTGCTCAGCATATAGATTGAATAAGTATGGTGAAAGGTTATAACCCTAACACAGACCTTCCTGATTTGAAACCATTTAGCATCCATTTATACTGTTCAAATGACTGCCTCTTGGTCTATGTACAGGTTTCTCATGATCACAACTAAGTGTTCTGGAATACCTATTCTTTGTAATGTTATCCATAGTTTATTATTATCCACATAGTCAAAAACCTTTGCATAATCAACAAAGCACAAAAAGCTCTCCTTCCAGTATTAGTAGAGATCCAAGTAACATCAACAATGATATTCCTCACTCCCTGTCCTCATCTGAATTCTATGTTGGACCCCTGTCCATGTGTTGTTGCAGTTGTTTTTGAACTATCTTCAGCAGAATTTTATTTGCATCTGATATTAATGGTACTGTTTGATGATTTCTGTATTCTGTTATGTCACCTTTCTTTGTAATGGGTACAAATGTGGATCTCTTCCATCAGTTGAATTTAACTATATCTCCCAAAACTAGGTGTTGTGAATCTTAGCTTCCATTCCTGTGGTTTCATTTACATTTGGGAATGTTGTTGTTGTTGTTAAGTGCCGTCGAGTCGGTTCCGACCCATAGCGACCCTGTACAGGGTTTCCGAGGGTGTAAATCCTTACGGGAGTAGAAAGCCTCATCTTTCTCCCGCGGAGCAGCTGGTAGTTTCGAACCGCTGACCTTAAGGTTCGCAGCCCGATGCCTTTATTATAATAATGACATAGGATTAATGTAAGTCTTATCTCTATTCAGTAACTTTTAAGACATAAAAGTGATTGAATGCAAACTAGTAAGTAGAGAAAGGAGATGAGAGCTGCCCAACCATGTGACAATCCCGCAGGAGCAAAAGTTTAGAAGACAGTGGGGTCCTGCTCTAACAGATAACTAAAATGTGGAAATGATTTTGAACTGGGTAACAGGTAGAGTCTGGAAGAGTTTTAAGGTGCCTAATGGGAGTCTTAGTGTAGGACTGTGGGTTAATGCACTGGACTGCAAAATCAGTTTGAACCACAAGGTCAGTGGTCCAGGTTCACCAGTTGTTATTCAGAAACCCTATACAGGGTTGCTATGAGTTAGAACTGAATCGACAGCACTTAACAACAACAACAGCAATAGTAAATGCCTAGGTTCCTTTGAGGAGACTGTTGAATTATGAATGTCAAAGGTAATTCTGGTGAGAGCTGATCAGGAAATGAAGAAAACTATAAAGTCATGGTGTGGCATTATAGGACAAAGCACTGGACCAATAGATCAGTTTGAACCACAAAGTTGGTAGTTGAAACCTACCACCTGCTCCTCAGAAACCCTATTCAGGGTCATTATGAGTCAGACTGACTTGATGACACTTAACAACAGAGAAAGTTTAGAAGATACATTTGGTGCCTGCAAGAAGATATTGCTAAAAATGTGGATTTCTATTGAAGTTCCGAAAGGTTTAGATTTTCTTTTTAAAAACAAGGATAAACATGATTAGACAATGAATAAAGGGAGTTTTTTTTTTTTTTTTTTTTTTTTTTAATGTAACAGCAAAGAACTTGTCTGAAATATATTTACATGTTTGGTGGAAGATAGAATTTGTAAGTGTTGAACTTGGATATTTAGTTGAGAAGATTTCTAAGCAAGATCTTAGAGGTGTCATGTGGTTTCTCCTTGCTGCTTTCACTAAAATGTGAGAAGAAAGAGATATATTTAAAAATGCACTGTGAAAAATGAAAACAGGACTTAAAGATTGGGAAAATACTGTTGTACAAACTAATGACATGTATCCTAAAATGTTTACCAAAGACATGGCTAAGCAATTTTTTGTTAAAAAGGTTAAGCCTATTCTTGATGGCAACTACCACAGCAGAAAGCCCATCAGCTTAGACTGAAGGGGGCAGAAAAAGAATGAAAGGAAATAATTCTATTTCTTGGAATTCTACAGGCAGGAAACAAGTCACAGAAGCTTAATCTGTTGTCCTCTAAGAAAAGAAAAAGACCACCCCTTGAGCAACTTGAAAATAGGAAGAACTGTTGAAAGGCACATGGGAAACTGGACCTTCTTAGTTTCAAAGTGTAAGACCACAGTATCCTTCATCTCAAAGGGTGGGCCACAACCTTCTCCTATGTTTCGGAGAGTTCAATCTCCACAAACTCAGGTGTGCAGTGTGGGGGCTGCCATTAAGGTGTGCCAAGGAGATGGTGCTACCACCCAAAGCTGAGGGATGCGGCTGCCATGATTAAGAGATAGAAGAACAGTCCCTGCCAGGGCCATGGAGGTAGGGTTCACCAATTAGATGGAGAGAAGCAGAGTTGCCATTCTAGGAGGCCTGGGAGGCATAGCTTAAGCCCAGGGTAGACAGGCCTTTACCTAGGATCCAGAGGGCCTGGCCAACACCCAGAGTCTGGTGTTCCTAGATGGTCACAGAGGATACAGGATTATTTTCAGGCCTTGAGTGCTAATGCCATTTGTTCTGTTGTATTTTGTACTTGCTTGGTGGCTGCTAACCATTCTTTCTCTTCAATTTCTCCTGTTTGTAATGGAAATGGTCTACATTGTACATTTTCCAACTCTGCTCCTACTTCATATGATTAGATTCTTTGAAATATAGGAGGCTGTGGCCCCATTCTTTGAAACCAAGAAGGCCCTCCTCCTCATGATCTACCTTATGCCTGTTCCACTAGTCTACTTTGGAAGCAGATAACTTGCATTTTAAATTTTACAGGCTCACAAATAAGAGTTTTGTCCCAGGAGGGAATGTGACTAAAGTCTCACCCATATTTGAGTTAGATGATTCAGAAAATGGGGTTTTATACTTAAAGAAGATTTAGGACTTTGAGGACAATGTGATGTGGTGAATGTATTTTTCATGTGGGAAGGACATACATTTCAGTGACCAAAAGCGGAATGTTAGTGATCAAACTGCATCCTCCCAAATATGTATTTTAAATTCTAACCTCTATGCCTGTGATTATAATTCCATTTGGGGAAGGCGTGTCTTTGTAATGCTAATGAACAAGTTTAGTGTAGAATATATCTTGAGTCAACCTCTTTTGAGATTTAATGAGATGAAACACAAGCTAGCAAGTAGAGATGGAGGAAGAGAGATGCCTGGTCACATGAGGACCACCTAGAAGCTCAGAAGAGACTTTCCTCCAAAGTTAACAGAAAGACAAAGCCTTCCCCACAGAGTCAGCACCTGGAATTTGTATGCCTATCCTCATAAAGGAGCTCTGGTAGTGTAATGGTTATGAATCAGGCTGCGAACCGCAAGGTCAGCAGTTCGAAACTACCAGCTGCTCTGCAGGAGAAAGATGAGGCTTTCTGCTCCCGTAAAGATTTACAGCCTCAGAAACCCTGTTCAGGGTCGCTATGGGTCGGAACCAACTCAACGGCACTTAACAACAACAACAATCCTCATAAACAGTGAGAAAATAAAAATTTCTGTTCATTAAAGTTATTCAATTATGGTATTTTTGTTATAGGAGCACTAGATAACAAAGACAATATATAATTTTATAAAAATATATTTGATCTTCTGGTTATGATCAGTCAATAAGTTGGAGTAGAGTTGTATGTTCTGAAGTTTTTTATATTTTAAAACTTTCAAGGGTCATGCTAGTCACTCCTGTTTGCATCTTCCTAAGGTTCTCAGCAACGGAGGGAGCTTGTGGAGGATCCTCACCTCTCTGCATCTAGAGGCAGGGGAAGTTTGCACAAGCTTTCCAGGTAATTCTGATGTGTATACCTCTTTATCCAGGACTAAGATTCATTGCTTAAAGATTATTCTACCCTGATTTGGTCCTGGTCTAGTTCTACAAAGGAATTTCTTTGTGCAGGCTGAAGTGAACCCCCTATCTTCATTGCTTCACTTTTTCAGAAATTTCAGGAAAAATTAATAAGCTGTCTATGTGTGTTTGCAGCTTGTCTGTAGTCTGTTGACTATACACCCTATTTGTTAAGAATGCTGAGTCTAAGAAAGCCTTGCTGTTTATATTCCCAAAGAGCTTTGCTGCTCCAGCTCCCTCCTGGACCCTGCTGAACCCTCCCTTGGTGCTTCAGGGAGCCCAAATGATGCCCAGACCTCTGAGCAGATGGGATTACAGTTGCAGAGCATTTTGAAGTTTAATGTCTTAGAACATTTTTACTTCAAATGTGTTATTTTAAGCACACATATTGTGATTTAATGATTCTTTTTGGGATTTCAGTTTGTGGTTGAGGTCTGAGATCTGAGGAATGCAAGCTTAATTTTTTTCATCCTGTAACCAGTATGCCATTTTAGACTAAATAGATGCACGTTTTATAAATCCCACAGAATCACTGAGAGACTCACTGATGTTTATATAAATGCTTGCATGTTTGAATGAACTTAACTAAGGGAAACAATCAGATTTGGATCCAAAGGTTTGGAGGAACTCTGCTAAGCCCTTAATTTCCATTAACATGAGGCTCTCTCTCTCATCTGTGTTCCTACAGAACTTTACCCATATGCACAGCTTTGTAGTGTGCTATAGACATTGGGGTCCCCCTGTGGACTTTGATCTTCGTGTCCTGGACTTTAGTGAGCTCAGCCCCAGCACAATAAGTATTCTCTAAAGGAATCCTGGTATGGCACTGTGGGTTAATGCATCAGACTGCAAAGCCGTTTGAACTGCAAAGTTGGTGGTTCAAGCTCAACAGCTGCTCCTCGAAAACCCTATACAGGGTCACTATGGGTCGGAACTGACTTGATGGCACTTAACAACAACAACAACAACAAAGTGAACTGAGGCTGAAGTTTGATGAGTGGATAGAGTTTTCATACTCTCTGAAGAGGCAGTAAAGAGAAAAGGCTGAAGTTGGATGAATAAGAGGAAAGAAAGTATTACAGTGTGAGTTTAGGCAATGGAATGCCTCCATCTTCCCCAGGAAGTCAACAGAGGGTATTTATCACCCATTGAGCATTCATACAGTCTCTGTCAAAGCCAAGCTACAGCTTCATTTGTGGTTTTCTCCACACACCAGAAAGGGGAGAATTCTGGCCTATAGGAAGAAATGGTCTCAAACCTGTCTTTGGTTAGCTATGATGCTGAGAATCTAGAAACTGGACTGCACCTCGTCTTCATTTCTCCCAGCAGTGCTGAGCATGCCAACCATGGCAAGGCAGAGTGGCATGTGCCAAATTTTAGTAAACAAAAAAACAAAAAATGAGTGTTTGAGTGCTCAGACTGGTTTAGGGAGAATGCAAGTTTTGTTATGGGACATCTCAGTCACCCTAGTCAACAAGCATAATTATATATACATGATTTCCTGGTCATATGCACAGGATCCCTAGAATCAGTTAATTCTATTCTCATCACTGGATATGAATATGCAAAAAGTGACATTTACCAAACTTTATGGCAATTAGAGAACAAATGTATCTTTTGATAAAATTCTAATGTGGAAATAGGTGGGAAAAGAGGGTCACTCTAGCTAGCACAGGAGACCAGCCATTACCTGGTAGCCAAGGAGAGAGCGGCCCGGGTTTTTAAGAGATTTTCATAGTTACACGATCACATCTCCCTAAGAGAATGACTTCCGTTTGTACTCCTGCTGCCAACCTCCCAAGTAGAGACCCCCTAAACTGTGTCCCCCTGAAAGGAATGGGAAGCAGTTTCCCTGTTCCTACAGGTCTCATCTACCTGTTGCCTGGTCATATGCCAGCCATCTTCATAATGGTTGCTATGCTTGAACCCATCCACTGTTGCATCCACTGGGTTAATCCATCTCACTGAGGGTCTTCCTCTTCTTCATTGACCATCTACTTTGCCAAGCATGATATTCTTCTCCAAGGACTGATTCTTCCTCATCACATGTCTAAAGTATGTGAGACAAATTCTCTCCATCCTTTCTTATCTGGATGTACTTCCAAAACATTCTTCTGGCAGTCCATAGTATATTCAATATTCTTTGCTAACACCATAATTCAAAGGCATCGGTTCTTATGCACTGGTCAGCTTTTGGAGGCCTATGAGGTAATTGAAAAGACCATGGCTTGGGTTTGGTAAATTTTAGTCCTCAAGGTGACATCTTTGCTTTTCAACTCTTTAAAGAGTTCTTTTTGAAGCAGATTGTCCCAGTGCAGTACATTGTTTGACATCTTGGCTGCTGTTTATAAAGGTGTTAATTGTGGATCCAAATAAAATTAAATCCTTAGCAAGATCAATATTTTCTCTATTTATCATGATGTTGCTTATTGGACAAGTTGTGAGGATTTTTTATTTATTATTTTTTTTACGTGTTGAGGTATCATACATACTGAAGTTGTAGTCTTTGATTTTCATCAGTAAGTGCTTCAAGCCCTCTTTACTTTCAGCAAGCACTATTAGAGTGATACATGTTCACCCAAAATTTCCTTTAAGTTGTGGCATTGTAATCCAGTTAGCACTGGACTGCTAACTTCAATGGCTGGAAGTTCAAACCCACCAGCCATTCCAAGGGAGAAATATGAGACTTTCTGCTCCCATAAAGTTGTACAGCCTCTGAAATCCTATATCAGGTGGCTATGAGTTGGAATCGACTTGACATTAGTGAGTTTTGAATTTTTTTGCAAGAAGGATAATATTTTTTAGTTGAATTACTCCTTTCCAGTTTACTCCTTCTTGTGAATAGGTTTTAGAATCAGTTTTACAAACAGGTGTTGATGGGAAAAGCAACCCCTGAGCTGGGAGAGCATGGTGTGAGGGTTGCATTAAGGGCAGTCCTTCGCCCCTCCTCCTCTATGCCTTTTTCTGTACAACTGTGCAGCTTCTATGTCAAGAGGCAGAATGAACCCCCTGTCCTGCTTTCTAAGTTGGCCTATGATTTGTCTGGCCAATTGGGCAGGAGAAATGCAGGCAGTGCTTGACAGCTACTTGTATGATTGAGTTTGACTGTTCTTGCACCCTTGCTGGTGTTGACAAAATGTTCAGACTCACATGCTGGAAGTTCTGAAGGGCACATGGGTCAAAGCAGAGTAGCATTACTCTTCCCAGCTGAGGATCAGGATGGGGCAGCCCAAATGTTAAGGGGCCCACCCAGGCACATTGACGCACTCAGGCTTATGAGAGAAATAAGTGTATATTGTTGGATGCCATTGAAGTTTAAAACTGTTGTGCAGCATTATTTTGGCAATAATGTAGTTTACTTACTGTACTGTGGTGACTTGCATATTTGTTGTGATGTTGGAAGCTATGCCACTATCATTGCAAATATAAGGAGAGTCACCTGTGGTGGACAGGCTTCAGCAGATTTTACAGACTAAGACTAGGAAGAAAGACCCAAACCCTATGGATCACTATGGAACATTGTTCAACTCACTTGTTTGCACACTTCATCAGGAGGGATCACCTCATACTTGGTGAAGTAGAAGGTCAATGTGGGTGAGGAATTTCCTTGATGAACTGGTTTGGCACAATAGCAGCAATGAGGAATTTGAAAATGCCAGGGATTGTGAGGATGAAGCAGATTTGTTCAATGTTTTGTTCTGCTGCCATGATAGAAAAGCTCAGTAGCTTCTGTCTCTATCTAGATATCTGATACATTGGAGAAACAAGTGTCCAGGATGGGGAAAGCTGAAAACTCTTTAGTTAAAATGTGCCTCCTTCATAAGAATCACATGGGGATCTGTTTAAATGTAGATTCTGATTCAATCTAGATAGGGCAGAAAGGCTCTGTCTCAGCAGGTGGTCCAACAAGTGAATGGGTTTGAAGCCCTGGTTTAAATGCCTTCTGGGTCAAGCCAAAGCTTTTTACAGGTATACATGTTGTTGTTTCAGAATTCTTCATAGAAGCCAGGATGGCAAGTCTCTCATCCTTAGGACATGTTATCAGTAGGGACCAGTCCTAGAAAAGGACATCATGCTTGGTAAAGTAGAGATGGATTGGCACAGTGGCAGTAGCAATGGTCTCAAAGCATAACAAAAATTAGAAAATGGCACAGGACCAGGCAGTGCTTCACTCTGTTGTGCATGAGGCCATTATGCACCACAATTTACTCAGTGGCACCTGAGTGTGAAGAAAAGAGGCAGGGGAATGTATGAGAAAGAAGTATCTGGTTGATAAACAGTGTTGAGACAGAGACCTAAGTGCTGTTGAGTCAGTTGTGGATCATGTTGATCTGTATAGGGTTTCTGAGGCTTTAAATCTTTGTGGGAGCAGAAAGCCTCTTTCTCTCTCAAACTGCTGGTGGGCTCAAACCACTGACTTTTTGGTTCATAGTTCAATGCTTATACCATGAGGTACAAAATAAACCAAGTTGATTTTAACCCCCATCCTATACTAGCCTCTACCTCAGCATGAGGACAGAATAAAGGGAAGTGCATGATAATAAGGTTTTGGTTATATCTTCCCCACATTGGAGTGGTGTGATGATGCAGACAGGAGTCAGGAGGGGTTGAAGCCAACTGACCTGCAGCCAACTGAGCTGCTGGAAGCCCCTTGTAAAACAGACCCCAGGGAAGTTCATGGGAGTGAGAGGTAAGATGGAGGAAGAATATGTGTGCCAGTCCTGGGTTAAGCATGAGTTGAAAACTAGGCCATCTGGTAAGATCTGCTAAATATAGGCATGAGGGGGAGGGAAAGAGCCAGGGGAATGAATAAGAAGTGTCTGGGTGATAAACAGAGTTGAGCAGAGACCTCCCTTCCTAATTCTTTCTCCTCTCTTCCTGGGGACCCATTAGTTTGCAACCATAGGATTCAGGCTGACAAAATTAGCCAGTAAGTTACAGTTGACTTTGCATATTGCTGCCATTTCCTCACATCTGAAACCTTAATACATGAGCATAAACTAAGTGCAGGAGCTAACAACTTTCCATGTTTTGAGACAGGGCACTTGAATGCCCTTGACTCTCAGTGACCAACTCTAAGACTCTCTTTTCCTTATTTTTTTTTTCCCTCTGAATTCATTTTGCCTGGGGACATTACTGAAATGTAGAGATGTGGGTTCCAGCCCAGCTGCATCTCTAAAAAGTTTGGTGGCCTTGGCAAGTCATGTTCCTGTTCTGTGTTTCTTTTCTACATCTGTACAATGGGAATAAAAACAGCAAGTCTCATGCCAGTTCACTGGACTGTTATAATATTCTATTGACACTGGAAAATTAAAAGAGTATCTCAGGATACAATCTAGACTTTTATTCTCTCTCCTCCTTTTTCTTTTCTTCCTTCCTTATACTGTTGTTTTGTGTGGCTTTTTTCCTTTGTGGAGGTACCGCTTACCCACATGAAAATGGAATTTTCCAGCATTTTCCTATGGTATTCCTTTGCTTTTCTGTGCTTTTCCATGTGGCAATAATTTTATAAATGTGTTCTGGAAATCATTTAAAAAGACGAAATGATGTAAACACAATGAAACAGTGGACAAGAAAGTCTCTCTCACGCTACAACTACTCTCTAGTTCTAAGTTGGTGAGTTTTTACTGAAGAACTGAAACCCTCCTGGGGACACATGAGGAATAAAAAGACAGTTTGAACTTCAAATCCCTAATAGTTTTAACACAAAATTATCTAGCCTTTGTGGAAAATTTAATTCCTGGAAGCCCTAGAAGAACATTTATAATCACCTCACATTTTCTTCCTTTTGTATCTGAGACTGCTTTATCCTCAAAAGGAACCCATTGTGTTTTTTGCTAGCTGCCAATAATTTCAAGCTCTTAAATCACTACTGTTTATCTTTCTTTTGAATAATAATAATAATCCAGCTTAACAAGTAATTGCTAAGTCTTTAACGAGTTCTTTGCTTAAAGAACCTACTATGTCACCCTTACTCTACAGACCAAAATAATCTTGGCCCTTCTTAATCTTTCAGATGACTCTTTCCTATTCCTTCCCTGTCTTCTTCACTCATAAATCCAAGAGCCTCTCTGTCGTTTATCCCTCTTGAGGAGGAGGGGCAAGACGAGGAGTAGCACTGAAAACTAGGCCCTCCATAGGAAGATGAGCTGGCAAGAAAGGGAATCGTGGTTTCTTAGTGCAGGAATGAAGTACTCGCTCCATCTCATACATGTTATACTCTCTCACAAAAGCCACCTGTAACATTACTGTCCTCTGCCACCTGGTTTGTAACACTTTCTCCTGAACTCTTTCTCAGAGTTGGGTTCCTGGGGCTCTAATGAGCTCTTGGATTTTTTTCCCCCTAATGGAGTAGACATACACTACTGAAAGACACCACAGTACTGGAACTGCCTCCTAAAAATGTATCACACTCCTTCATTATTGGAAGTATGAGAGTTAGCAGCTGCTCAGAAAACAAAATACAGGACATGCATTATTTCTTTTCTCTCTTTCATTTCACTTCTTTAACATTAGGTGAAACATAGTCACAGAATTAAAATTATTATTCCTCAGGAGTTTGGGAGGGGGGCTCTGGGTGTGGACTTGAGTCTCCAGGACCTTGTTGAGATTGCACTGTTCTTACTGTCTCCAGAAGGCTCATGCAGCAATCTCACACACAGAATTTCCTACAGAGGAAACCACCACAAGTCACTAAGGGAAGGCATTCTTGTTTTTTAAATAGATCTTTTTGATCTCTGAGGTATATGCTTGGCCTTGGCAATTTGGTGTCCCTTGAAGGACTTTTTATAATGAGACTCCCTCTACATTGGGCATATGAAATCCAACCATATTTAAGTTGCAAAGGAGGTATTCTTTTGCAGACCATCTGTTACTTAGTAACGTGCAAATTACCAATAAATAATTCCAGATTCATTTTTTGCAAGCATAGCTATAAACAAACTACTCCACATGAAGAAATGGAAGTCATTTTCTCTTTGAAACCCCATTAAGTTCTGCCTGACTGGGAGAAACTGGGGGAGAATGGTGACTAGGCTTGGGGAGAAGCTTCTAAGCAGATGGTGAAGAGTGTTATGACTGTACACAAATAATAACATGAAGCCAAGCACTGAGAATTCTTTGGGAATCATCAGCTTGTTTCATCTGGACTGTGTCCCCCTTTTGCCAGTATGTTTCAGTAGTCTTCACCATCATATACAAGTATATATGAAAATGAAACCTCCAAGACTGATTTCCGTGTAATGGTACTGCTTGTTCTTTTAAACAAGTATTGCTGAAACATTGGCAAACTAAGATTCCTCTCCCACAAAACAATAATCACAAATAAAAGTCACATGTAACATTTTTATTCCTCAGAAGTTGTTATGAAACTAAGTTGCCTAAGTGGTACAGTAAACAAAAGTTATAGCAATTTTCATAAAAAGGAAGACTGACTTGTATCTGTGCTAAATTGATTCTTTAGTGAGGGTTTATGGGAGGTAGAAGAAAAATAGTAAACAATGATTGAAACTCTGACCCAGTTAATTGGTGATTCTCTTGGAGCAAAATCAAATGTCCAAGGCTAGTAAATAGGCAAAATCAAGAAGTAATTTGTCTTTTGGACTGTCTGTTATCTTCTGAGGGGTATCTACTCAGCTGTCCAATTCTCATACTGTCAAGATCAATAATACTCAAAACAAATTACTTAATTTTACCTACTTTTCATTAAAGAATTTTTTGATTGAAATAAAGAGAGGCTCATTCAGTGAAGCTCAGGTAAATATTAACTCATTGAAGGTTACAGAGGCTTGGCTTCCAATAATGATGAAATAGGTTGGCCAGATAAGCACTCTTGCAAAATTTCTGAAAAGTTGGACAAAATACTTCTAAATAAATAAACAATACACAACTATTTGACACCACTAAAGAGGTATCATAAGCAGGCAAGAATTGACCTGAGGCAGTGCAATAGTTGTCTGTGGCTGTACTAACAAAGTACCAGAAATGTGCTGACTTGAAGTAGCACAAATACAATGTGTTATTCAGGTCAGAAGTCTTGGCCTGGATCAGCTGCAGTCACTGCTCAAGATCTCACCAGAATTAGGTTGCTTGTGACTGCAGGATTGAAGCCCTCATATCCTTGTGTCCACCCACTGTGTCCTTTCCACAACATGGAAGTTGCTTTATCAAGGCCAACAGGAGACTGTCTACTGCTACTTATCTCTTTGACTTTTTCTGAGGGCTCATGTAATTAGGTTAGGTTTACCAGGATAATTTCCTCTTTGATTATCTAAAAGTCAATTGATTAGTAACCTTAATGACATCTGAAAAATATTTTCACTCTTTTCACATAATTAACAAAATCAAAGGAGTAAAATCTCATCATATTGATGAGTCCCTCCCACATATAAGAGGATGGTATTATATAGGGATACTGATGCCAGGAATTGTAAATCTTGGGGATCATCTTAGAATTCTGCCTAGCTCAGTGAGATTTAAATGTTTGCCTCTTTTAGCCTCATTTTTACTACAAGGAATCTTTTTTTTTTTTTTTTTTAAACAAGTTTAAACAGTCAAAAGACAAAGTTCAGGTCTGATAAAGTAACTGGGACATTAGCCCCAAAAGGAAAAGAAATTTCAGATAGTTGCTTCAAAAATGTTGTATAAATTCTTCCCAAATATTCAGCTAACAATTGAACCATGCATGTGTAAGAGAGATTTTTTTAGGAATCTGACAAAAAAGCATCTGGAAGCTTATATAACTGAGAGGAAATTTCAGCTGTTAAACACCACAGGGGAGACAGTTTAGGAAACTGCTAGAACAAAAAGTGAAAACTATTCAGGGAAACACCAAAATCCACAAATTCAAAATATTAATTATGCAATAAAATTTTACTAGACATAAAAAATCACCACACGTCTGTCATTCTGTTACACTGTGGTAGCTTGTGTGATGCTGGAAGCTATTCCACTGTTATTTTAAATACCAGTAGGGTCACCCATTGTGGACAGGTTTCAGCTGAGCTTCTAGACTAAGACACAATAAGAAGGAGAGATAGATTATTTCTGAATGTTTAGTTACTGAAAACCTTATGAATAACAATGGAACAGTGTCAGAAAGCGTCAGAATATTGACTATTGAAACATGATGAGTAGCACTACAATATTGTCAGATATAATAGCTGAAGATGTGCCCCTCAGGTTGGAAAGCAATCAAAATATGGCTGGAGAAGAGCTACCTCCTCAGAAGAGTAGACTGTAATGACACAAATGGAGTAAAGCTTTTGGGACCTTCATTTGCTGATGGGGCACAACTCAAAATGTGGCAAAACAGCTGTAAACATTAATAATCATAACATGGAATATATGAAATATGAATCTATGATAAGTGGAAATTGTCAAAATGAAATGAAACCCATAAAGATCAATACACTAGTCACAAGTGAGCTAAAATGGACTGGTATTGGCCATTTTGAATATGACAATCATATAGTTTACTATGCCAGGAATGATGAGAAGAAATGCTGTCATATTCATCATCAAAAAGAACACTTAAAGATCTATCTTGAAGTATAATGCTGTCTGTAGTAGATAATATCCATATGCCTATAAGGAAGAACAATTAACACCACTATTATTCATATTTATACACCAACCACTAAAGACAGTGTTGACGAAATTGAAGAATTCTACAAACTTCTTTAGTCTGAAATTGATCAAACATGTCATCAGATCTATTGATAATTACTGGTGATTGCAATGCAAAGGTTAGAAACAAAGAGGAAGAAGGCGAGACATTGCTTCTGAATGTTTAATCATTATAAACCTTATGAAGAGCAGTTGAACACTTTCAGATAATGCCAAAATATTTAATATAGAAACATTGATGAATAACAACAGAATTTTGTCAGAAATAGTATCAGAAGATGAGCCCTGCAAATAGTAGTTGGAAAACACGGCCTTAGTGATAGTAATAATGCTGAAGATTGCATATAATTTATATGGACCAATAACTTTATTGCAAATACATTTTGAAAACTATATAAAATGTGACTTTACACATGGATCTCACAAGATCTAATATGTGTGGATAAAATTGACTACATCTATTGGAAGAAATGGTGGAAAAGCTCCATATCATCATTCAAAATAAGGCCAGGGGCAGATTGTGGAACACATCATCAGTTACTCATATACAAGCTCAGGCTGAAGCTGAAGAAAATTATTTATGAGAGCCAAAATATGACCTTGAACATATCCCACCTAAATATGTAGACCATCTCAATTTATTGCACTAAATGCACACATCCAAAAAGAAGAAAGAACCAAAATTAACACATTAACACAGCATCTACAGCAATTAGAAACAGACCAACAGAGGAAACCCACAGCCACCAAAAGAAAAGAAATAATAAAGATTAGAACAAAAATAAATGAGATAGAAAACAGAAAAACTATAGAAACAATCAACAGGACAAAAAGCTGGTTCTTTGAAAGAATTAACAAAATCGACAACCATTGGCAAACCTAACAAAAGAAAAGAGGGAGAAGACACAAATAACATACATTAGAAACCACATGGGTGATATCACAATGGAACCAAAGGAAATCAAAAGGATAATAACAGAATACTATGAAGAGGTGTACTCCAATAAATTTGAAAACTAAGAAGAGATGGATACATTTTTAGATAAGCAAGACCTACCTAAACTTACACACAGTGAAGTAGAAAACCTGAACAGAACCATAACAAAAGAAGAAATTGATCAGGTCATCAAAAGACAACCAACCAAAAAAAGTCCAGGCCCAGATGGCTTCACTCATGAATTCTATCAAACATTCAGGGAAGAGCTGTCACCAGTTTTTCTCAAATTATTTCAGAAGACAGAGGAAGATGGAAAACTTCCTAATACATTTTATGAGGAAACATAAACCTCATACCAAAACCAGGGAAGGACATCACTAAGAAAGAAAATTATAGACCAATATCCCTCATGAACATAGATGCAAAAATTCTCAACAAAATCCTAGCCAATTGATTTTCGCAACACATCATGATCAAGTGGGATTCATATCAGGGATGCAAGGATGATTCAACATTAGAAAAACGATCAATGTTATCCACCGTATAAATAAGAAAATAGAAAAAACAAACAAACACATGATCACATCGATTGATGTAGAAAAGGCATTTGACAAAATCCAACATCCATTCCTGATAAAAACACTCAACAAAATAGGTATTGAAGGGAAATTCTTCAACATAATAAAGAGCATATATACAAAACCAACAGCCTACATTACTCTCAATGGAGAGAAACTGAAAGCCTTCCCTCTGCGAACAGGACGAGGATGCCCTTTGTCACCACTCCTATTCAATATTGTGCTGAAAGACTTAGCAAGTGATATATGGCAAGACAGGGAAATTAAAGGCATCCAAATTGGAAAAGAGGAAGTAAAACTCTCCATATTTGCAGATGATATGATCCTCTATATAGAAAACCCCAAAGACTCAGTAAAAAAGCTACTAGACCTCATTGGAAGATTCAGTAAAGTGGCAGGGTATAAGATCAACATACAAAAATCAGTTGGATTTCTCTATATCAAAAACGACAGCATTGAAAAGGACATTAGGAAAGCAATACCATTTACAATAGCCACCTAAAAACAAAGGATGAAATATCTAGGAATAAATGTAACAAGAGAAACAAAGGATTTATACAAAGAAAACTACAAAAACTACTACAAGAAACCAAAGGAGACTTACAAAAATGGAAGAATGTACCAAGCTCGTGAACAGGAAGACTTAACATTGTGAAAATGTCAATACTGCCCAAAGCAATGTACACATATAATGTGATCCCAATCCAGATTCCAGCGACATTCTTCTAAGAGATGGAAAAAAACAATTACAAACTTTATATGGAAAGGAAAGAGACCCAGGATAAGCAAAGCACTGCTTAATAATAAGAATAAGGTTGGAGGCCTTTCACATCCCGACTTCAAATTTTACTACACAGCTAGTGGTCAAAACAGCTTGGTACTGGTACAATGAAAGCTACAGAGATCAATGGAACAGAATCAAAAATCCAGAAATTAATGCATCTACATACAGCCAATTGACCTTTGACAAAACACCTAAATATATCGCATGGGGAGGTGATAGTCTCTTCAACAGATAGTGCTGGCAGAACTGGAAAGTGATATGCAAAAGATTGAAACAAGACCTTCACCTCACACCTTATACAAAAACCAACTCAATGTGGATTAAAGACCTAAATGTGAATCCCAGAATTATGAAGGCCATCAATGAAAAACTCGGGACAAATGTGAGGGCATAATTCTGGAAATACACGGACTACAAAACATTTTGAAAACCACACAAACAAAAGGAGATAAAATAGATGAGTGGGACATACTAAAAATTAAAAATTTATGCGCATCAAAAGACTTCACCAGAAGAGTAAAAAGGGAACCCACAGAATGGGAAAAAATCTTCTGCAATGACACATCAGACAAAGGAGTCATTTCTAAAATATACAGGAAACTACAACACCTCTACAAGAAAACGACAAATAACCCAATTAAAAAAAGGGCATAGAACATGAACAGACACTTCACTAAGGAAGAGATCAGGGCAGCCAACAAACATATGAAGAAATGTTCACGATCACTAACCATTAGAGAGATGCAAATCAAAACAACAATGAGATATCATCTCTTACCAACAATAACAGCAAAGATAAAAAATGTTGAGGACAATAAATGCTGGCAGGGATGTGGAGAGACTGGGACACTCCTGCATTGCTGGTGAGACTGGAAAATGATCTAACCTCTCTGGAAAGCAATATGGCATTTCCTCAGAAGGTTGAAAATAGAAATACCTTACGATCCAGCAATTCCTCTACTTGGTATTTACCCACAAGAAAAACGAGTCACAACACGAGAAGATATATGCACACCAATGTTCATAACACCACTATTTACAATAGCAATAAGATGGAGAC
>NW_006408640.1:793543-796717 GCF_000296735.1 Chrysochloris asiatica | reverse complement strand
GAAAGCTTGTAAGTCCGTCTTCTGCCTATAACTGATTGGAATACCTAAAATGGGGCTACAACGTGCCCAGTGAAGGAGGCTTCCTGCGGAGCTTCTGAAATACATAAGACTATAGGTAGAAGCCTGAAACACATCCAGATCTCCAGAAATGGGAAATTTCCATTTGAAAGGACCAGCAAACCAGCCTGGAGAGGCTAGAAAAACAGAAGATACTTCTTGAAAGAAAGACCTACAGGAAAAATACAAACCAATAGAGGCAGATGGACTGTTACTACAAGAACAAACAAGTTGCTTGCCCACGAAATATCAAGGCAAGTGCTTGGGTCCCCTCAATGCAAACCCCCTTCCAAGGATAAGGCTCAATGGGAATACACGCTCTGATTGGTGACCATGCTCGTCATCGATAAGGGGAAGTAAGGGAAAAACAGCAATGAAGTGGCGAGCTAATCCCTACAATGTGGAGAGTGAAGCGTACAGCTGATAAAAAGAGAGAGCATATGCACAAGAACACCCACACTTGCAGATAATACCCACTTGACCTGACTTAAATGACTGGATGATCAGAGCTCAACCAGAAGAAGAAAGAAGAGGAAAAAAAGAGTAATCTGATATAATTTGATGAACTTGACCTACACCTAGGTGGAGCTTATGAAATGAAATGCAGATGGGTCTCTTGTGATACAATAGTGGATAACTGTTATCAGGACTGATTGTGAGAGTTGGAAATGTAAAGGTAGACGTTTTATAGCAAGGAAGGGAATGATTAACTTTCCAGTCTAGGATCTGAGGTCCCTAGGAACCTCAACAGAGAAGAGCCGAGTGTGGGACCCTACCCAGAGAAGCAGTGATGTCTGAGATGGAGGCAGAGATGATGACATCGAGCGATGGAGCAGCTGGGGACTTAAGATCCAGAGAGGAAGAGCGACTGTGTGCTGAAGCCTGGAGGGGGTGGGTATTCTAGGGGACAGGCTTGCAGGGTATACCTTTTTGTTGGTTGATGATGCATGTAGGGAATTGGAACCATGGCAATTAAGCAATATACAATAGAATGAATGTAAAACTAATGTTCTCCCATGTAAACGCTCATATAATTCATAATAAAACATTAAAAAAAGAGAAGGTAGACGAAACCCACAAAGTCATTGTACCAAAAAGAAATGGTCATTGTTCAACTATTTCAAGAGGTAGTATGTCATCAAGAGCAATAGTACTTAAGTCCAAGGTGTACCTAAGGAAATAACAAAGACCAAGACTCTGGGAATTGCTGGAATACAAATTGAAATCTTTCAAAAAATTGATGTGGCACTATGTCAAGAAATTTAGAAGACAGCGATGTGGTCAATTGATTGGAAGAGATCCATATTTGTGCTCATTCCAAAGAGAGGTGACCCAATGGAATGTAGAAACCATTGGACAATGTCATTAATATCACATGCAAGTAAAATTTTGCTAAAGATAAGTAAAATACGACTGGAACAGTACCTTCATAGGTTACTGTCAGAGGTTCAAGCTGGATTTATACTAGGACTTGGAATGAGGGATATTATTGCTGAGGTCAGATGGATCTTGGTTGAAAGCAGAGAGTACCAGAAAGAGTTTTCCTGTGCTTTACTGACTAGGCATAGGATTTCTACTGTGTGGATCATGACAACTATGGATAACATTGCTAAGAATGGGTATTCCAGAACATTTAATTGTGCTCATGACAAATCTGTACATAGACCAAGAGATAGTCATTTGAATAGAACAAGGGGACACTGAATGGTTTAAAATCAGGAAAGGTGTGTGCCAGGATTGTATCCTTTCACCATACTAATTCAAACTATATACTGAACAAATAATCTGAGACAAAGAATGTGGAGTCAGAATTGGAGGAAGACTCTCTAACAACCTGTGAGATGCAGAACCTTACTTGCTGAAAGAGAAGAGGACTTAAAATATATACTGAAGACCAAAGACCACAGCCCTCAGTATGGGATATACCTTAATGTAAAGAAAACAAAAACCCTCACAAGTGGATCAATAAATAACATCAATATAAATGGAGAAAAGATTAAAGTTGTGAAAGACTTCATTTTACTTGAATCCACTATCAACACTCTTAGAAGCAGCAGAGAAGAAATCCAATGATGTATTGCATTAAGCAAATCTGCTGCACAAGACCGATAAGGTCTTTAAAGTGTTCAAGAGCAAAGATGTCAGTTTGAGGACTAAGGTGCACATGACCCAAGCCATGGTATTTTCAGTATCATAATGAAAAAATGCATATTTTCTCATATGCATATAAAAGTTAGACAATGAATTAGGAATATCATAGAAGAATTGATGCATTTGAGTTTGGTGTTGGATGAGAATATTAAAAAGAATATTAAACTGCCTGAAGAACTAACAGATCTATGTTGGAAAAAGTACAGCCAGCATGCTCCTTAGAAGCCAGGATGGCCAGACTTCATTTATCATATTTTGGACATATTATAAGGAGGGAACAGTTTCTGTAGAAGGACATCATGCTTGGACATGTTTGGAGGGACAGCACAAAAGAGGAAGATCTCCAAAGAGATGGCTTGGCACAGTACAGCGGCAATGGGATCAAGCTTAACAAGGATTGTGAAGATGTCACAGGACCAGACAGTGCTTTGTTCTGTTGTTCATTCATAGGTTCGCTATGGGTTGGAAGTGAGTCGAGGGTACCTAACAACAACAACAAAGACATACAAATAAACAAAACTGTGATTCACAGTCAAGGAAAAATGTCAATAAAAAACAACTCCAAGAAAAGGGAGAGAAAGGAATAGTCAGAAACATCACACTAGAAGGCTTGTAAGTCCACCTTCTGCCTATGACTGATTGGAATACCTAAAACGGGGCTACAGCATATCCAGTGAACAAGGGCAATACATAAAACTATAGGTAGAAACCGGAACCACATCCAGATCTCCAGAGATGAGAAATCCCCAATTGAAAGGACGAGCAGACCAGCCTGAAGCGGCTAGAAGAACAAAAGATATTTCTTGAAAGAAAGACCTGCAGGAAAAATGGAGGCAGATGGACTGCTACTACAAGAAAAAACAAATTGCTTCCCTAGGAAACATCAAGGCAAGTGACCAGGTCATCTCAACGCAAACCCCCTTCCAAGACTAAGACTCATCGGAAATGCACGCTCTGATTGGTGAC
>NW_006408640.1:775408-793201 GCF_000296735.1 Chrysochloris asiatica | reverse complement strand
TTGACCTATACCTATGGAGCAGCAACTCAAAAGAAGGAACAAATCCTTACAGCAAGAAACATTCCCACCCTCTCCACACACAGAGTGGACGGAGATGGGCAACTTGGACATTGGATACTCAAATGGGGAAGGGGGGACTACAAAGGCAAGACGTGACTGGCTTACAAACTTTCAAGAGGGAATCTAATGCTAAGGGGCATGGAGGAAGGCAGAATCTCCAGTGGGTACTATTCAATCTGTCTGGGCGGAGCTGATGAGATGAAATACAGATGGGTAACTCGTGATACTGTAGTGAATAACGCTTATCAGGATGGATTATGAGGGTTGGAAACGCAAAGTAGACATTTTGTAACAAGGAAGGGAGTGATTAATTTCCAGTCTAGGAGCGGAGGTCTCTGGGACCATCAACGGAGAAGAGCCGAGAGCAGGACCCTACCCAGAGAAACAAAGATGCCTGAGATAGAGACAGAGATGATGACGTGGAGTGATGAAGCGGCTGGGGACTTTGGATCCAGAAAGGAAGAGGGACTGTGGGCCGAAGACTTGGGGGGTGGGCAGTGTAGGGAGCGGGTTTCTAGTATATACCCTTTGGTTGGTTGATGATGCATGGAAGGGATTGAAACCATGACAATGAAATGATATACGATGGAATGAATGTAAAACTAAAGTTCTCTCATGTAAACTATCATATAATTCACAATAAAACATTTAAAAACAACAACAAACAACTCCAAGAAGATCTACAGGTGAAATTAGCAAACAGACTTTAAAGCAACTCTTTTTAAGAACTTAAAGTTAGAACTGAAACTATAATAATTGAAAGGAAAAATTCACTGGGTAGGCTTTAGGCAGATTTGAGATGATGGTAAAAAGAGTAAGAGAATGTGTAGATCATTAGAAATTGTTTCTCATAAAAACAAAGAGAAAAGTGACCCAAAAGACTTTAGAAGTTATCAAATAATATCAATGAAGTCAAATGCAAGCAAAATTTTGCTGAAAATAATTTAAAAACAATTGCAGCAGTACTTCAACAAGGAGCTGCCAGAATTCAAGCTGAATTCAGAAGAATTTCATTGCTGAGGTTAAATGACTTTTGTCTGAAAGCAGAGAATACTACAAAGATGACTATTCGTGCTTTATTAACTATGCAAAGGATCATACAAACTATGGGTAATAAACTATAGAGTGTGTGGATCATAACAAACTATTGATAATATCACAAAGAATGGGAATTCCAGATCACTTAATTGTGCTCATTCAGAACTTGTATATAGATCAAGAGGCAGTTGTTCGTATAGAACAAGGAAATATTGTTTGGTTTAAAATCAGGGAAGGTGTGCATCTGGATTGTATCCTTTCATCACCCTTATTCAGTTTGCATCCTGAGCAAATAACCTAATAAACTGGAATATATGAAGAAGAACATGACATAAGGATTACAGAGATGCTCATTAATAATCTGTGATATGCAGATGACTTTGCTTGCTAGAAGCTAAGAGGACTTGAAGCACTTATTCATAAGGATCTAAGACTATAACCAGTGTATGGATTACACCTCAATGTAAATAAAGTGAAAAGTCTCACAACTGGAGAAAATTGAAGTTATCAATTTTGAATCTACAATCAATTCTTATGGAAGCAGCAGTTAAGAAATTAAATGGTGTATTGAACTAGACAAATCTGTTGCAAATAAACCTTTTTTAAGTGTTCAAGAGCAAAGATGCTACTTTGCGGGCTAAGGTACACCTGACCCAAGCCATGATATTTTCATATGCATGCAAAAGTTGGACAACAAATAAGGAAGACTGGGGAAGAATGGATGCATTTGAATTATGGTGTTGGTGAAGAATACTGAAAGTATGAAGGACTGCCCAAAGAATGAGCAATTCAGTTTTGGAAGAAGTACAGTCAGATTTCTCCTTGCACATGACAATGGCAAGACTTATCTCAGGTGTTTTGGACATGTTTTTAAAAAAAGACCAGTCATTGGAAAAGAGGAAGACCCTCAAAGAGATGAACTGATGCAGAGTAGCAACAATTAACTGAAACATTACAATTGTGAGGATGGCTCAGGACTGGGCAGTGCTTTGTTCTGGTTTACATAGTCACTATTAGTTGGAACTGACTCTAGGGTACCTGATAATCACAGCAACTATAATTGTATTTTATCAAGTTTTCCTTACTTTTACTTTATATATTTAGACTTTTTTGTTTGATGCATGCAAGTATATGATATATTTACTTTATAATTGTGCCTTTTTTATTAATGTTTTTACCTTGATTACTGCTTTAAATTGTGTCTTATCTGATACTAATATTGATACTTCTACTTCCTTTTTATTTGCGTTTGCCTGATATCTCCTTGCATACCCCTTTATTTTAAATCCTTTTATATTTTGAGGATTTTTCAAATATTAATTACCTTGCTGGGTTATGTTGTAATACATTATGAAAATAACTGGTTTTCAGTAGGAGAAACTTGTTCTTTATGCTTTGTAACATCCAACTTTATTCCTTATTTATTAATTTTTGAAATTATTTGTTTTATTTACTTTCTCTTTTTCTTTATTGTTGTTGGTATGATCAGACTTCATTTACTGCCTACTTCCCCAATATTATGGTGATTTTCCTTTCCCTGGTGTTCATGACCTTTATAATACCTTCATTTCTACCTGTCCTCCTCAAGTCCTTATTCACATCCTCCTTTAAAAAAGAAAAAAAAAAAAAGTTTTTATTATGAATTGAGTGAGCCAGTGAAGGTTTACAGGCCAGCTCATCTGTTTTGCATTCAGCAAATCATTGCAATTATTACAATCCCCTTCATGTTTTTTAACTTCCCTTTTCCCTCCTTGCCCTCCAAGGTTTTACTGATTAATTTCTTCTTTGATTAAAGTCTTTTAAAGATTATTGTCTTCAGAGTTATGTAGCACAGTGGTTATGAATCGGGCTGTGAACAGCAAGGTCAGTAGTTCAAAACTACCACCTGTTCCACGAGAGAAAGATGAGGTGTTCTGCTCCCGTAAAGACTTACAGCCTCAAAAACCCTGTGCAGGTTCGCTATGAGTCGTAACCAACTCCACGGCACACAGCCACCAGGCATACATACATAGATATATATTATCAAAATATGTGAGTATTTGAAAATATCTTTTTTTTCAGCCTGACAAATGAAAAATATTTTGGTCAAATAAAGAATTCTTCAGTTAAAGTGCTTCACTCTGTAGTTTATAGAAGCTGTTCTGGCACCATGCAGTATCCACTGTTGAAAATGAAAATCTCTAATGTTATTCTAATTCTTTTTATTTTGTACATAATTATTTCTATCTGGAAGACTGTTATATTTTTCTTCAGTGTAAGATATGCCTTGTTATATTACCTTTCTTATTCATTCTGTTTGGAGCTCACTGAGCTCATGTAATTAGAATGACTGATGAGCTTGAACTGCTGACCTTGCTTTTCCAATCAACCTTGTAAACCCACAATGCCACACTAGATAACATCTTATTAGCTCTCATCATGGAGGTGATAACTACATCTTAATTGCTAAGCCAAGTGAGAATTCTGACCAATTCAAGTTGACACAAAACCTAAACTATAAAACTACTTTATTTTATTGGATGGTTATTAATGTACTTGAGGTTTCTTTCTATTTTTTTTTCTATATATTTTTTTCAAAAATATAATTATTTTACCTAGGTTTCCACAATTAATGGGCTATTATTGTTTATTATATTCTTTTATAATTTTGAAATGTTTGTTATGTCTGCTACTTATCAATATTCATTCTGAATTTGGTTTACTTATGTGAGACCTAAGAAAAGGACTCCATTCTGTACATTGGCCTGAGCTTGCCCCCTTGTTCCAGGAAAACTACAGGAATGTGCCAAGTCAGCTCATGATGCATAAGAATAGCCCTCCACCCCTAGCAACAGAAAAAAGTAGATAAGCATAGCCGACAGCTCAAGGCCAGATGCTATATGTTTTCTCTTATCTTAACCCAGCAGCTCTGGCCACTAGTAATGACCAATCAGATTGTAACACCCCATACCTTGCAAAATGTTAACCAATCCTAGAGTCGCTAAGCTAGAAATCCCGAGATTGCTTGTAACCTCAATAAAAACCCTGCTGACTAGGAGTTTGCAGCCTTCATCTCGAGTCCGCTGTGTCGGATACGGATGGGGTCCCAGTTTGAGCGTGAATAAACAACTCTTGTGTGTTTGCATCAGCATCGGCTCCTTGGTGGTCTTTGGGGACCTCGCAATCTGGGCATTACACTTAAATCTTAAATATCTCTGATATTCTTGGTCATTTTTGCCTTATACCTAACATTATTTTTTCAAAGAATCAGCATTTGGGTTTTTCATTTTTCCCTATGGATTTTTATAGGTTTGAGCATTTATATTTCCTTCTATGAAGCTTTTCGTGGGTATACTCTGTTATTCTTTTTCTAGTTTCTTAAGTTAAATCCTTAGCTCATTTATTTTCAATTTTTCTTGTTCACCTTTTTCATATATATACTGCTGTTGCTAAGTGCTGTTGAGTCAGTTCTGACTCATAGTGATACTGTATAGTGTTTCTAAGGGTTTAAATCTTCATAGAAGCAGAAAGCCTCATCTTTCTCCTGTGTAAGAGCTGGTGGGCTCAAATAGATGATCTTGTGGTTCACAGTCCTGTGCTTATTTTATGGATAAGCTCCCATATGGACAGTGAATTCACTCCCATATGGGCAGTGAATAAGGAAGACTGCAGAAGAATTGATGCCTTTGAGTTATGGTGTTGGAGGAGAATACTAAAATTGCCACGGGCTGCCAAAAGAACCAATAGATCTGTTTTGGAAGAAGTGCAGCCAGAGTGCTCCTTAGAGGCCAAGATGGCAAAAACTTCATCTCTCATACTTTGGACATATTGTCAGGAGGGACCAGTTGCTGTAGAAGGATATTATATTTGGTAAGGTGGAGGGTCAGAGAAAAAGAGAAAGAACTCAACAAGATGGATTGGCCAAGTGGCAGCATCAATGGACTCAAGCGTAGCAATAGTAGTGAGGTTGGCCCAGGATCAGGCAGTGTTTCATTCTGCTGTGCATAAGGTCGCTATGGGTTGGTACCGACTCGATGGCACCTAACAACAACAACATATGTATGCATATATAAACTTCACTGTTTTTTATTTCTCTAGAGAATCTAACTTAAGATGTTTAGTATTGAGAGGGTTCTAGAGAAACAAAATTTTAAGGATGAATTTTCTAAATTGCTTCTCAAGTTTAACAAATAACTGCCTCCACTGGAAGGAGCTCTGGTAGCATAATGGTTATGAATCAGGCTGCTAACCTTAAGGTTACCAGTTTGAAACTACCAGCTGTTCTGTGGGAAAAAAAATGAGGATTTCTTCTCCCGTAAAGATTTGCAGCCTCAGAAACCCTGTGCAGAGTCACTATGAGTCAGAACTGACTCCATGGTACTTAACAACAACAATAACAACTGGTAAGGAGGATGAAAGTGCTGTTAATATGTGGTGTGAGGTGATAATAATAATACACAAAATTTCACCCCCAATAGATCACTACTGGAGAGAAGCAAGACTGGGTGATCCTGTATTTGTTGATTTTCTGCAGTTTTGTCAGAATAAGAAGTATAGAGAAACTGGTTGGTGTGTCCCACTTACAATGGGCCAAGTGATAAAGGAAGGAGTTGAGCTCAAGGATTCAGAGTTACAGCTTAAGCATGCCATGAGAGACCTCAACGTTTCCACTTGTGTCTTAAAAGAAAGCTTATTTTTTGTAGTAGCATTGTTAATAGTACTGAAAACCAAATACAGAATCTTATTGTGTTGTTGTTAAATGCCCTCAAGTCAGTTCTGAATCATACAGGGTTTCCAAAGAGTGACCGGTGAGTCTAAACTGCCAAACTTCTAGTTCAAAGTGACCTTGTGGTCCAGTGCTTTATCTCACAGCACCACATCAGGACTCCATTAGTGACTAACTAGAATACCCGATGAATTCCCAACCTTGAGTGACATGGGATATTAAAGTAAGGGAATTGATTGGGAAGCTATGAAAACCTGAAAGTTGGGATGGGGACATATAGGAATCTGGGGGAATTGAGCACCTAAATTCCATTGCTTTACTTCTGTCAACAAAACCAGTTTTTTTAGCCTCTGGAGATGAGATAAACCCAGGTGTGTCTGATGTTCCCTAAGGCAGCTTCTAGGGACTTGTCTGGGGCATTGCATAAAGCCTTACAAAGCATGCTGATTGTTCCCAGGAAAAACAATCACCACCCATTATTACTTCTAGACCTATTGTGGTGGTGGTTGTGGTACTCATAACTACCCTGTATAAGGTTTTTGAGGCTATAAATCTTTATGGGAGCAGAAAGCCTCATCTTTCTTCTGCAGAATGGCTGGTAATTTTGAATTGCTGACCCTGAACTTAGCCCAATTTGTAACCACGGTGCTACCAGAGCTCCTGAGACCTATTGTAACTGTACTTAATTCCCATTCAGCCCCAGGAGAGGATCTAATAGTTTATTTGGTTGGTTCACTGAAGCACAGATGTGCAGTAGTCTATAAGAAATCAAGTTGAAATATTGGACTTACCTTGACATACAGCAGAAGAAGGTAGCCAGAGCTCTAGGAACAGACCAATTGATTTACAAATAGAATGCCCAGAGGGCACATCTTTTACCACAACAGCCAGGAAAAAAAATTGTGAATGGAACCCCAGCCTTCTAGAAGATGATTGTGACTGCTATTTCATGTAAGTTAGATTTGACATTTTAAACTGCTCTAGTTGAATTAGAGAGTCCTGGTGTGGTGCTGTGGATTAATGTGTCAGACTGCAAAGCCGGTTGAACTGCAAGGTTGGTGGTTCAAGCTCACCAGCTCCTCGGAAAACCTATACAGGGTCGCTTTGGGTTGGAATCAACTTGAAAGCACTTAACAAGAACAATTGAATTAAGACACCTAACTCCAATGGGGCTGATTGGACCCCATGGTGGTAGGACCCAAGTGGCAGCACTTAATCAGCAAAGACAAAGTGGGTGTTGTTACCTCTGCAAAATTAAAGTAGTAATCAGGATGGTCTGAATTGTGTGGCCATGTGGTGCTAGCTACCTAGGCAAGGTGTCCCTAGAAGTGAAATAGATGCAAAAACTACTAAAATTTACTTGATTTGTACAAGTAGAAAAATTCTAGGTCAAGTTAATGGCAGTATAACTAGAATTGCCAGAATAAATTCTCAGACTCAAGCAAGTTTATGGGCCTATAACCCCTTCAATGAAGGGGAGGTTGGGTCCCCTTGAGAGGAAAAAAAAAAAACTACAAAGGAGCTCTTGTAGTGTAGTGGTTATGAATTGGGCTGCTAATCTCAGATTCAACAGTTCAAAACTACCAGCTGTTCTGCCATAGAAAGATGAGGCTTTCTGCTTCTATAAAGATTTACAACCTTGGAAACCATATACAGGATTGCTATGAGTCAGAACTGACTCCACAGCACATAAATCATCACCAACATACCACCAAAATTGTATACTGTTAGTTTTTACCTCTTTCTTCCCCAAAGGGATCTATGGCCTTTTACAAAACTGACTTTTGATTGGGAAAAAAGAAAGAATCATACTTTTGGGAATCTACTGGAGACAAGATGGAGGATCAGGTAGACAGGCAGTAAGGAGCTCCATCAGCAACAACACAGAATACCGGACCAAGAAGGTTCATGAAATGGTGCTAGAACTCTGAACCACATATAAAAGGAACATTTAGAAGCTCGGAAGGCTTACAGATAGGGGAATTTGTAGCGAATCAAGAAATCTATTGCTTTCTGATTCAAGATGCTCAGCTGCTCCCGGAGTCACAATCTTGGGAGAGACCAAGTGGGGGAAGGATCAGAACAGCCGCAAACGCCTGACAGAACCATGGAGATACAGGTGTGGACATTCTTTTTTTTTTTTTTTTTTGGTATCTGTTCATAGGTTTCTCACCATCTGTGACTAGAGGGGATGCCTGAACAAATGGACACCCCACTCCATCCCCTGGAGGGTTAGCCTACACATGCACACAGATCTCCTTGAAATTTAAAATGACAGTTTCCACTTAAAACCAAACGGCCACCACTCATCTGTCAGTTTGTCACAACTGTAGTGGCTTGTGTGTTGCTGTGATTCTGAAAGCTATGCCACTGGTATTTTAAATATCAGCAGGGTTACACATGGCAGATAGGTTTCAGATGAGCTTCCAGCCAAAGACAGACTAGAAAGCAAGAGTGACGAACTACTTCTGAATATTTAATTACTGAAAATCTTATGAATAGCAGAGAAACATTGTTAGATATAGTGCAGAAAAATGAGCCCCTCAGGTTAGAAGGCACTCAAAATGTGACTGGGGAAGAGCAGCCTCCTCATAGTAGAGTTGACCATGATAATGTGAATGGAGTAAAGCTCGTGGGAGAAAAACCCATGGGACCTTCATTTGCTGATGGGGCACAACTCAAAATGAAGAGAAACAGCTGTAAACATCCATTGAAAATCAGAACATGGAATGTACGAAGTATGAATCTGGGAAAATTAGAAGTTGTCAAAAATGAAATGGAATGCATAAACATCGATATCTTAGGCATTATTGGGCCGAAATGTACTGGTATTGACCATTTTGAATCTGACAATCACATGGTTTACTATGCCAGGAATGACAAATTTAAGAGGAATGGTGTTGCATTCATAATTAAAAAGAACAGATCCAGATCAGTCATAAGGTAGAACACTGCATGTGATAGGATAATATCCAAGTGCCTACAGGGAAACCCAGTTAATACCACTATTATTCAAATTTACGCACCAACCACTAAAGCCAGTGAGAATTAAATAGAAGAATTCTATCAATTTCTTCAATATGAAATTAATCAAACATGCAATCAAGATGTATTGATCATTACTGGTGATGGTGCTTGGAATGCAAAGGTTGGGAGCAAAGAGGAAGAATCAGTGGTTGGGAAATATGGTCTTGGTGATAGAAATGATGCTGGAGAACGCATGATAGAATTCTGAAAAAGCAATGATTTGTTCATTTCAAATACCTTCTTTAGACAGCATAAGAGACGACTATACACATGGACCTCATCAGATGAAATACATAGAAATCAAATTGACTACATCTGCAGAACACATGGCCAGGGGCAGACTGTGGAACAGACCATCAATTATTCATATGCAAATTCAAACTGAAGCAGAAGAAAATGAAAATTTAGTCCATGAGAGCCAAATTATGACCTTGATTATATCCCACCTGAATTTAGAGACCGTCTAAAGAACAGATTTGATATATTAAACACTAAAGACCAAAGACCAGAAGAGTTGTGGGATGAAATCAAGAACATCATCCAGGAAGAAAACAAAAAGTCATTGAGAAGACAAGAAAGAATGAAAAGGTCAAAATGGATGTCAGAAGACACACTGAAACTTGCTCTCCAGTGTAGAAATGCTAAAGCAAATGGAAGAAATGAAGAGGTCCAAGAACTGAACAAAAAATTTCAAAGATCAGCTCGAGATGATAAAGCCAAATATTATGACAAAATGTGCAAAGATCTGGAATCAGAAAACCAAAAAGGAAGAACACACTCAGCATTTCTCAAGCAAGGGGAACTGAAGAAAAAAATTCAAGCCTCAACTTTCATTATTGAAAGATTCACTGGGCAAATTATTGAATGATGCAGAGAGCATCAAGAGCAGATGGAAGGAATACACAGAGTCACTGTACCAAAAGGAAGTGGTTAATGTTCAACTGTTTCAAGAGGTAGCATATGATCAAGAGCCAATGATACTGAAGGAGGAAGTTCAAGGTGCATTGAAGGAATTGTCAAAGAAAAAGACACCAGAAATTGATGGAATAAAAATTGAAATATTTCAAGAAAGTGAGGCAGCACAGGAGGCACTCATTCATCTCTGCCAAGAAATTTAGAAGACAACCATCTGGCCGACTGATTTGAAGAGATCCATATTTGTGCCCATTCCAAAGAGAGGTGACCCAACAGAATGCGGAAATCATTGAAGAATCTCTTTGATATCCCACGCAAGTAAAGTTTTACTAAAGGTAATACAGAAACAGCTACAATCATACATTGACAGAGAACTTCCAGAGGTTTAAGCCGGATTCAGAAGAGGCCATGGAACGAGGGATATCATTGCTGATGCCTGATGGATCTTGGCTGAAAGCAGAGAATATCAGAAAGATGCTTATTTGTGCTTTATTGACTATGCAAAGGCCTTCTTTTGTGTGGAACATGACAAGCTATGGACAACACTGCGAGGTATGTGTATTCCAGAACACTTAATTGTGCTTATGAGGAATCTGTACCTGGACCAAGAAGCAGTTGTTTGAGTAGAACATGGGAACACTGAATAGTTTAAAATTAAAAAGGCTGTGCAACATGGTTGCATTCTTTCACCATACTTATTCAACCTGTATGCCAAGCAAATAATCCGAGAAGCTGGTTTATATGAAGAAAAATGTGGCATCAGAATTGGAGGAAGACTCATTAACAACATGCTATATACAGATACTAAAACCTTGCTTGCTGAAAGTGAAGAGGACTTAAAACATTTACTGATGATTATCAAAGAACACAGCCTTTGGTATAGATTACATCTCAATGTCAAGAAAACAAAAATCCTCACCATTGGACCAATAAGCAACATTCTTATCAACAGAGAAAAGATTGAAGTTGTCAAGGACTTCATTCTTCTTGGATCAACTATCAACACTCATGAAAGCAACAATCAAGAAATCAAACAACAGATTACATTAGGCAAATCTTCTGCACAAACCTTTTTAAAGTTTTGAAAAGCAAAGATGTCAGCTTGAGGACTAAGGTGTGCCTGACCCAAGCCATGGTATTTTCAATCACCTCATATGCATGTGAAAGCTGGACAGTGAATAAGGAAGACCCTAGAAGAATTGATGCCTTTGAGTTGTGGTGTTGGAGGAGAATATTGAATGTGCCATGGGCTGTCAAAAGAACCAATAGATCCATTTTGGAAGAAGTACAGTCAAAGTGCTCCTTGGAGGCCATGATGGCCACACTTTGTCTCTCATACTTCAGACATATTGTCAGGAGGGACCAGTCACTGGAGAAGAATATCATGTTTGGTAAGGTGGATGGTCAGAGAAAAAGAGGAAGACCCCCAGGGAGATGGATTGGCCAAGTTGCAGTATCAATGGACTCAAGCGTGGCAACAGTAGTGTGGTTGGCCTAGGATTGGGCAGTGTTTCGTTCTGCTGTGCATAAGGTCGCTATGGGTCAGTACCGACTTGTTGCACCTAACAACAACAACAACAACTGGACACTGGTTCTGAATTGACACTGATTCCAGGAGACCCAAAATGTCACTGTGGTCTACCATATGGATGCCAGGTTATTAATGGAGTTTTAGCTTAGGTTCATCTCACAGTGGGTTCAGTGGAACTGGGAATCCATCCTGTAGTGATTTTCCCAGTTCTATAATGCATAATTGAAATAGACATACTCAGCAATTGGCAGAACCCCCACATTGTAATAAGGGCTTTTATGGTAGGAAAACTAGATAGAAGTCAGTAGAACTACCTCTACATAGAAAAACAGTAACCCTAAAGAAATATTGCATTATTGGAAGAATTTCAGACATTAGTGTCACCATCAAGGACTTAAAGTATGCAGGGGTAATGATTCTTACAGCATCCATATTTAAAGAGCCTCTTTGGCCTGTCCTCCTCTCCTCTGCCAGTTTGTTATACTGTGATGACTTGTGTGTTGCTGTGATGCTAGAGGCTATGCCACCAGTTTTTTAAGTGTTAACATGATTACCCATGGTGGACAGGTTGTATTAGAGCTTCCAGACTAAGACAAACTATGAAGAAGGAGAGACATCTAGGGCTGAATGTTTAGCCACTGAAAACCTTATGAATAGCAGTGGAACATTGTTAGATACAGTGTTAGAAGGTGAGCATCTCATGTTGGAAGGTGCTCAAAATACAACTCCTCAAAGTAGAATTAACCATAATGATCTAATAGGAGTAAAACTTTTGGGAGCTTCATTTGATGATGGTGCACGACTCAAAACGAGGAGAAACAGGTGTATATGTCAATTAACAATCAGAACAAGGAATGTATGGAGTAATCTAAGAAAATCTGAAATAGTAAAAAATAGAAATGGAATGCCTACAGGTTGATACCCTAAACATTAGTTAGCTGAAATGGACTGATATCGGCCATTTTGAAAATGGTTTATTATGCCAGAAATGACAAATTCAAGAGGATGACTTCACATTTACTACCACGAAGAACATTTCAAGATATATCTTGAAGTACAATGTTATCTGTAATAAGATAATATTTATGCACCTATGTACTCCTGGTATGGTGCTATAGATCAGCACTGGACTGCACACTAGCTATAGATCAGCACTGGACTGCACACTACAAGGTTGGCAGTTCAAACCCATCAGCTTCTCCTCAGAAACCCTATACAGGATTGCTATGAGTCAGTACTGATTCAACGGCACTTAACAACAACATAAGGAAGATAAGCTAATACCACTATTCAAATTTATGCACCAACCACTAAAGCCAGTGATGATGAAATTGAAGAATTCTACCAACTTCTTCAGTCTAAAATTGACCATACATGCAATCTAGATAATTACTGATGTTAGGAGTGTGAAACTTGGAAATAAAGAGGAAGGGTCAATAATTGTAAAATATGGCCTTGGTGATAGAAATTATTCTGAAGATTGAATGATAGAATTTTGCAAGACTGATTGCTTATTCATGGCAAGTACCTTCTTAAAGCAACATAAAAGGCAACTATATATGTGAACTTCACCAGATGGAATACACAGGAATCAAATTGACTACATCTATGAGAAGAGATGGTGGAAAAGCTCAGTATCATCAGTCAAAACAAGACTATGGGCTGATTGTGAAATAGACTACCAATTGCTCATATGTAAGTTAATGCTGAACCTGAAGAAAATTAAAACAAGTTCATGAGAGCCAAATAGCACCTTGAACATATTCTGTCTGAATTGAGAGACCATCTCAGAACATATTTGATGCGTTAGACACTTGTGATGAAAAGAGTTGTAAGATGACATCAAGAACATCATCTATGATTAAAGCAAAAGTTTATTAAAAAGACAGGAAAGACAGAGAAGGCCGAAATGGAAGTCAGAATAGGCTCTGAAACTTGCTCATGACCATAGAGAAGCTAAAGCAAATGGAAGAAATGAGGAAGTCAAAGAGCTGAACAGAAATTTTTAAAGGGCAGATAGAGAAAACAAAGTAAAGTATTATAATGAAATGTGCAGAAACCTAGAGTTAGAAAACCAAAGGGGAATAACATCCTCAGTATTTCTCAAGCTAAAAGAGCTGAAGAAAAAATTCAAGTCTCAGTTGCAATATTGATGGATTCTATGGTAGCAGGGTGGCTCTGTACAACACTGGTTTGCGAACCACAAGTTTGATGGTTCTAGCACACTATTTGCTCCGTGGGAGAAATATGAGATTTTCTGTCCTCACAAAGATGTACAGCCTCAGAATCCTATACAGGGTCCCTATGAATCACAACAGACTCGATGGCACTTAATAACAACAATAATATCAACAATTGACAAAATATTAAATGATATAGAAAGTATCAGAAGATGGAAGGAATGAATACACAGAATCACTGTGCTAAAAAGATACAGTTGATTTTCAATCATTTCAATAGTTAGCATATGATCAAGAACCTATGACTAAAGGAAGAAGTCCAAGCTTCTCAGAAGATATTGGTGAAAAACTGGCTCCAGGAATTGATGTGATAGAAATTGAAATGTTTGGACAAACTTATGTAGCACTGGAGGTGACCATTCATCTATGTCAAGAAATTTGGAATATAGCTACCTGAATAACCAATTAGAATAGATCCATATTTGTGCCCATTCCAAAGAAAGGTGACTGAATGGAATGTGGAAATCATTCAACAATGTCATTAATATCACATGCAAGTAAAATTTTGTTGAAAACATTTTTTTAAAAATGGTTACAACAGGACATTCACAAGGAATTGTTAGAAATTCATGTCAGTTTCAGAACAGAACTTGGAACTAGGGATATTATTGCTAATATCTATTGGATCTTAGCTAAAAGCAGAGAGTACCAGAAATATGTTATATTTTATTGATTATGCAAAGTCATTCAACTGTGTAGATTATGACAAGTTATGGGTTGCATGGCAAATAATGAGTATTCCAGAACACTCATTTGTGTTCATGAGGAACCTGTACACAGACTAAGAGACAGTTGTTAGAACAGAACAAGGGTATTCTATTGTAAATCTGTTCTAAATCAGGAAAGGTGTGTGCCAGAGTTGTACCCTTTTATCATATTTATTCAATCAGGATGCTGAGCAAATACTCTGAAAAGCTGGATTATATGAAGAAGAACATTGTATCAGGTTTGGAGGAAGACTCATTAACAACCTCTCATATGAGATAATATGATCTTGCTTGCTAAAAGCAATGAGGTGCTAAAATACTTACTAAAGAAAAAAACCTCAGAGTGGATTGCACCTCAATATAAAGAAAACAAAACATCTCACAACTGGACCATTAATTATCATGATAAATGGAGGAAAGGTTGAAGTTATCAAAGAGTTCTTTTTGCTTGGATCCACACTCAACACTTATGGAAGCAGCAGTCAAGAAATCAAATGATGTATTCCATTAAACAAATGTGCTTCACAAGACCTCTTGAAAGTGTTCAAAAGCAAAGATATCAGTTTCAGGACTAAGGTGCATTGGGCCCAAGACATGGTATTTTCAGTCAACCTTATGTACATGTGTAAGTTTGATAATGAATAAAGAAGACTATAGAAAATATATAATGCATTAAAATTATGGTGTTGGAGAAGAATCTTAAAAGTACCTTGGCCTGCCAGAAAAACAAAGAAATCTGTCTTCAAAGAAGTACAGTCAGAATGGTCCTTAGAGATTTTGTTTCTTATATTTAGGATGTTGGAGTCCTGGTGTGGTACTGTAGGTTAATGCGCTAGACTGCACAGTCAGTTTGAACTACAAGGTTTGTGGTTCCAGCTCACCAGTCACTCCTTGGAAACACTCTAGAGGGTCGCTCTGGGTCGGAACTGACTTGACGGCACTTAACAACAACAACATTTTGGATGTTATCAGGAAGAACAAACCTATCCCTGGAGAAGTACATCATGCTTGGTAAGGTGACAAATCAATGAAAAAAAAGGAAAACCCCTCATGAGATTTATTGACATAGTGGCAGCAGCAATGGGCACAACAATAATAGTGCAAGACTGGGGAGATTTTCGTTCTTGTGCATAGGGTCTCTATGAGTCAGAATTGACATGAGGGCACCTAACAGTAACACTAATATCAATCATTTGGGTTGTGCAAAAAACAGATGGATCTTGGGAAATAACAGTGGATAACATTCTGGATTCATGCACTGGACTGCAAGGTCGGTTTGAACCACAAGGTTGGTAGTTCAAGTTCACCAACCACTCCTGGAAACCCTATATAGGGTTGCTATGAGCCGGAACTGACTGAACTGACAACAAGCACATCATAACTTAACCAAGTGTGACTCCAGCTGCAGCTGTTATTCTAGGTGTAATTTCATTAACTGAGCTAATTAATACATATCCTGTTTCCTGGTATGTAGCAACTGATCTGACCAATGCCTTTTCTAAATTCCAGTTTTGAAGCATCACCATAAGCAGTTTGCCAATGACACACCTTCACCATTCTACCTCAGGGCAATAGTAACTCTACAGCACTATGTCATAATTTAGTACCCAGGGACCTTGATCACCTTCCCTTCCACTAAATGCCTCACTGTTCCATAACATTGATGACATTTTACTAATTGGATCTAGTAAAGAAGAAGTATTAATGACTCTAGACTTACTGTAAAGCATATGCAAGCTACAGGATGAAAAATTAACCTGACAAAAATTCAGGTACTTTCTATATCAGTGAAATCAGTGGGCCAGTGATGTTGAGACATGCCTACTAAATGTTGAGGTATTCCTAATAAGTAAAGGATAAACAGTAGTGGGGTTGGCCCAGGATCGGGCAGTGTTTCATTCTGCTGTGCATAAGGTCGCTATGAGTCAGTACTGACTCAATGACATTTAACAACAACAACAACAACAAACCTAAACTCACACAGAGTGAAATAGAAAATCTGAACAGACCCATAACAAATGAAGAAATTGACCATGTCATCAAAAAACTCCCAACCAAAAGAAGTACAGGCCCAGATGGCTTCACAGGTGAATTCTACCAAACATTCAGGGAAGAGCTGTCACCAATTCTACTCAGATTATTCCAGAATATAGAGGAGGATGGAAAACTTCCTAATACATTCTATGAAGCAAGTATAACCCTCATACCAAAACCAGGGAAGGACATCACCATGAAAGAAAATTATAGACCAATATCCCTCATGAACATAGATGCAAAAAATTCTCAACAAAATCCTAGCCAACAGAAACCAGTAGCACATCACAAAGATAATACATCATGATCAAGTGGGATTCATATCAGGGATGCAAAGATGGTTCAATAGTAGAAAAATGATCAACATAATCCTCCATATAAATAAGAAACAAGAAAAAAAAACAAAAAAAAAACAACCAAACAAACCACACGATTGTATTGACTGATCCAGAAAAGGCATTTGACAAAATGTTACATCCATTCCTGATAAAAACACTCAACAAAATACGAATTGAAGGGAAATTCCTCAACAACATTAAGAGCATATACACAAAACCAACTGTATACAATAGAGAGAAACTGAAAGCCCTCCCTCTGTGAACAGGAACCAGAGAAGGGTGCCCTTTGTCGCCACTCCTATTCAATATTGTGCTGAAAGTCTTAGCAAGAGTTATACGGCAAGACAGGGAAATTAAAGGCATCCAAATTGGCAAAGAGGAAGTAAAACTCTCTCTATTTGCAGATGATATGATCCTATACATAGAACCTCAAACTCAGTAAATAGCTACTAGACCTCATTGGAAGATTCAGCAAAGTGGCAGGGATCAACATACAAAAATCAGTTGGATTCCTCTGTACCAATAATGGCAGCACTTAAAAGGACATTAGGAGAGCAATACCAATTACAATAGCCACCCAAAGGATGAACTGTCTAGGAATAAATGTAACCATATAAACAAAGGATCTATACAAAGTAAACTAAAAAACACTACTACAAGAAACCAAAAGAGACCTACAAAAATGGAAGAATATACCATGCTCCTGGATAGGAAGATTTAACATTGTGAAAATGTCAATACTGCCCAAAGCAATCTACACATATAATGCAATCCCAATCCAGATTCCAACGACATTCTTCAAAGAGATGGAAAAAACAATTACAAAATTTATATGGAAAGGAAAGAGACCCAGGATAAGCAAAGCACTGCTTAAGAAGAAGAGTAAAATTGGAAGCTTCTCACTCCATGATTTCAAATTTTACTACACGGCTACAGTGATCAAAACATCTTAGTACTGGTACAATGAAAGATATGTAGATCAATAGAACTGAATTGAGAATCCAGAAATTAACTCATCCTCATACAGCCAACCCACAGCGCCACACCAGGATGATACAACCTTGCTTGCTGAAAGTGAGGAGGACTTGAAACATTTACTTATGAAGATCAAAGAGCACAGTCTTCGATATGGATTGCATCTCAATGTCAAGAAAACAAAAATCCTCACCACTGGACCAATAAACAACATTCTTATCAA
>NW_006408640.1:763966-773555 GCF_000296735.1 Chrysochloris asiatica | reverse complement strand
ATCTTGTCTGAAAGCAGAGAATACTAGAAAGATGTTTACCTGTGCTTTATTGACTATGCAAAGGCTTTTGATTGTGTGGATCATGACAAGCTATCGACAACATTGTGAAGTATGAGTATTCCTGAACACTTAATTGTGCTCATCAGGAATCTGTACACGGACCATGAGGCAGTTGTCCAAACAGAACACGGGAACAATGAATGGTTTAAAATTAAGAAAGGTGTGCAAAGGATTGTATTCTTTCACCATACTTATTCAACCTGTATGTTGAGCAAATAGTCCGAGAAGCTGTGTTACATGAAGCAAAAAGTGGCATCAGGATTCAAGGAAGACTCATTAACAACCTGCGATATGCAGTAGATACAACCGTGCTTGCTGAAAATGAAGAGGACTTAAAATATTTACTGATGAAGATCAAAGAGTACAGCCTTCGGTATGGATTGCATCTCAATGTCAAGAAAACAAAAATCTTCACCAATGGAGCAATCAACAACATTCTTATCAATGGAGAAAAGATTGAAGTTGTCAAGGACTTTATTCTTCTTGGATCAACTATCAACACTCATGGAAGCAGCAGTCAAGAAATCAAATGACATATTGCATTAGGCAAATTTGCTGCACAGGATCTTTTTAAAGTGTTGAAGAACAAAGATATTAGGTGTGCCTGACCCAAGCCATGGTATTTTCAATAACCTCATATGCGTGTGAAAGTTGGACAGTGAGTAAGGAAGACAAATTTATGCTTTTGAGTTATGGTGTTGGGAGAGAATATTGAAAGTAACATGGGCGTCCAAAAGAACCAACAGATCTGTGTTGGAAGAAGTGCAGCCAGAGTGCTCCTTGGAGGCCAGGATAGCCAATCTTTGTCTTTCATACTTTGGACATATTGTCAGGAGGGACCAGACGCTGGAGAAGGATATCATGTTTTGTAAAATGGAGGGTCAGAGAAAAAGAGGAAGACCCTGGTAGGTTGGATTGGCAAAGTGGCAGCATCAATGGGTTCAAGAGTGACAACAATTGTGAGGTTTTCCCAGGACCAGGCAGTGTTTTATTTTGTTGTGCATAGGATCGCTATGAGCCAGTACTGACTCTATGGTACCTAACAACAACAACAATACAGGGCACACAAAGACTACCGACATTGTGAAAATTACACAAATAAAATAAAAATCAACAAAATAGATAATTGGGACATACTGAAAATTAAAAACTTATGTGCATCAAAACACTTTAACAGAAGAGTCAAAGGGAGCCCACATAATGGCAAATAATCTTTTGCAACGATACATCTGACAAGGGACTAATTTCTAAATATATAGGAAACTACAATACCTCTACAAGAAAAAGACACTTAACCCAATTAAAAAATGGGCACAGAACGTGAACAGACATTTCACCAAGGAGGAGTTCCAGACAGCCAACAAACATTTGAAGAAATATTCACCATCACTAGCCATTTGTTGTTGTTGTTGTTGTTAAGTACTGTGGAGTCGGTTCTGACTCATAGTGACCCTACACAGTGTTTCCGAGGCTGTAAATCTTTACAGGAGCAGACCACCTCATCTTTCTCCCGTGGAACCGCTGGTAGTTTCAAAGTGCCAACCTTGATGTTAGCAGCCTGATTCGTAACCACTACACTACCAGAATTCCTTACCACTAGCTATTGTTGTTGTATGAAGTGCCGCTGAGTCAGTTCCGACCCATATCAACCCTGTAGAGGGTTTCCGAGGAGTGACTGGTGAACTTGAATTGCCGACCTTGCAGTTCAAATGGCTTTGCAGTCTGGCGCATTAACCCACAGGGCCACACCAGGCTCCACCACGACCCTGTACAGGGTTTCTGAGGCTGTAAATCTTTACAGGAGCAGAAAGCCTCATCTTTCTCCTGCAGGACAGCTGGTAGGTTCGAACTGCTAACCTTGCAGTTCCCAGCCCGATTCATAACCACTACGCTACAACTAGCCATTAGAGAGATGCAAATCAAACAACAATGAGATATCATCTTATACCTGCAATAACAGCGAATATCAAAAAATTGCTGTTGTTGTTAAGTGCCATCGAGTCAGGATCCAACTCATAGCGATCCTTTACAGGATTTCCAAGGAGCAACTGGTGAGTTAGAACTGCCAGTCATAACAGCCCACACTGACGTTGCAGTTTACCACATTAACCGACAACACCACACCAGAAGTCCAATCAAAAAAGTAGAGGACAATAAATGCGGGCGAGGATGCGGACAGATTGGGACCCTCCTACATTGTTGGTGGTATTGCAAAATGGTCCAACCACTCAGGAAAACAGTATGGTGCTTCCTTAGAAATTTGGAAATATAAATACCTTGTTGTTGTTATGTGCTATGGAGTCAGTTCCGACTCATAGAGACCCTGTACAAGGTTTCTGAGGCTGTAAATCTTTACGGGAGCAGAACGCCTCATCTTTCTCCCACGGAACAGCTGCTAGTTTCGAACTGCTGACCTTGTGGTTCGCAGCCCAATTCGTAACTACTACACTACCAGAGCTCCAACAGTTCCTCTACTCGGCATTTATCTCTAAGAAATATGAGCCTTAACATGAGTATATATGAACACCAATGTTCATAGCAGCACTGTTTACAATAGCAAACAGATGGAGACAGCCTAAGTGCCCATCAACTGAAGAATGGATAAACAAACTTTGGTGCATACACACAATGGAATATTAGGCTACCTTGAGGAATAGCAAGGAAGCTACAAGCTACCGCATTTCATGGATGAACCTTGAGGACATTATGCTGAATGAAGTTAGTCTGTCATAAAAGGAGAAATACAGCACAGGACCATTTTTGTAAATGCTTATGAAAAATACCCACACTAAAAGGGAAAAAAAAAAATTGTTGGTTACCAGGGTATTGGGGTGGGATGAGGAGCGGGAGGGGAAGTGTAGGGTATTGGGGTGGGGTGAGGAGTGGGAGGGGAAGTGGAGCACAGTGTAGGGAATAGACACAGTTTACTCTGGGTGCTAGGGGAATGGGGACAATACACAAAAGTAGAGGAATGGTAAAACAAGGTGGAAGGGAGAACATTTAAGCAGGTGTGCATGGGCTAAATGGAACAGAGATAAATAGTGATGTGTGCTCAACCTTGAAACAACAGGGCTCTTGGATACTGGGATTGAGGCATGGTTTGAATGTGTAAAAGAGAGGAAATAATGTTAAGATGCTTGGCTATCTTTTGAATCTTGGTTTCCGTTTCCTACTATTGTAAAATAGGCACTTGAAGGGGAGAGAAAAGAATAGCCAGAAACATCACCATAGAAAGCTTGTAAGTCCATCTTCAGCCTATAACTAATTAAAGTACCTAAAATGAGACTTCCTGCAGAGCCTTTGCATTACATAAGACCATAGGTAGAATCCTGATCCCCATCCAGAAGCTTCTGAGGTGGGAAATTTCCACTTGAAAGGACAAGCAGACCAGCCTGGTGTGGCTAGAAGAACAGAAGATACTTCTTGAAAGAAAGACCAGGAGGAAAAATTAAAAACAATAACAACATTCCAATTGACAACTACAAGAACAAACAAGTTGCTCACTGATGAGCCATGAAGACCAGTGGTCAGGTCCTCTCAGGGCAAACCCCTTTCAAAGACTGAGACTCAAGGGGAATACATGAGCAGGCATGTGATCTTGCTGGTGACCACATTGGTCTACTGATAAGGGAAACTGGAGGGAAAACAGCAATGAAGTTGAGAGCTAAGTCTGACCACATTCAATAGACTCCTGTCAACCTGGATTGAGACCTGGTTGGCCAGCAGTATGGCAAGACCTGGGGACTCTTGGGCTACAGAGGACTAGAGCAGAGAGTGAATCGTCCATTTGATATGAAATGAGGGGAGATGCACAAGAACTCCCACACTTGCAGATAGTTCCCATTTGACCTGGCCTCAATGGCTGGATGATCAAAACTTGATTAGTGGAAAAAAGAAGAGGGAAAAAGTGTAATCCACTAAAATTTGATGAAGTTGACCTATACTTTTGGATGTAGTGGCTCAAAAGAGGGAATGAATCTTTACAGCGAGATCATTTCCACCTCCCAACTTAGACATTGGCTACCCAAATGGGGGGCTACAATGGCAAGAAGTTACTGGCTTTCAAGCTTTCAAGAGGGAGCCTAGTTTCAGAGCATATGGAGGATGGTAGTATCTCCACTGAGTGGTTTCCAACCTGTCTGTGAGTTAAAGAGATGGGGATAAGATTCTTGTGGTTCAATAGTGAATAATTGCTATCAGGCCTGATTGTGAGTGTTGCAATCGTAATAATAATGTAAAAGGAGAGGAGTGGTTGATCTTGCAGTCCAGGAGCAGAGGACCCTGGGACCATCAAGAGAGAAGGGCAAAATGCGGGACCCTATCCAGAGATGCAGTGATGCCAGAGATAGAGGCAGAGACAATGACGTGGAGAGATAGAGTGGCTGGGAACTATGTACTGACAGCCAGGGTGCAGGCTTGCAGGGTGTACCCTTTGGTTTTTTGAATGGTTATATATTCCTGAGTATTTTGGTGTACATTCAAAAAAAAACCAGAGGGAATGGATGCAAATGCTGTTGAATGATGATGCATGGAGGAGAATGTAATCATTACAATGAAACAAAATACAATAGGATGAATGTAAAGCTGATATTCTCCCATGTAAACTATCACTCAATTCACAATAAAATAAAAAAAGAAATGGAATGCATGAACTGAAATGGACTGCTATTGGCAATTTTGCATCTGATAATCACATGGTTTAGTATGCCAGGGATAACAAATTGAAGGGGAATGGTGTCACATTTATCACCAAAAAGAATATTTCAATATCTATCTCGAAGAACAGTTCTGTCTATAATAGGTTAATATCCATTTTCCTGTAAGGAAGACCAGTTAATACAACTATTATTCAAATATATGCACCAAACATTAAAGCCAGTGATGATGAAATTGAAGAATTCTACCAACTTCTTCAGTATGAAACTGACCAAAATGTAGTTAAAAAATGCATTGATAATTACTGATGATTGAAATGCAAGGTTGGACACAAAGAGGAAGGATATGTCATTGGAAAATATAGAGTTGGTGATAGAAATGATTCTGGAGATCACATGATACAATTTTTGTAAGACCAATGACTTCTTTGCAAATACCATTTTTTTTTCCTTTTATACACACACACACACACATATACACAAACATATATATATATATATGTTGATATGCGGCATTGAATTGGCTCCGACTAAAAGAGATCCTGAACAGGGTTTCCAAGGGTTTTAAATTTGACGGAAATAGAAAGCCTCATCTTTCTCACATGAAAGAGCTGGCAGCATCGAATCGCTGACCATGAGGTTCGCAGCCAGATTCCCAACCACTACATTCCCAGAGCTTCTAATATACCTACTGTAAAAATAGGGTTTTCTAGGAGCAGTTGGTGAGCTTAAACCTCCAACTGTGCAGTTCAAATGGCTTCGCAGTCTCGCACAATAAACGAAAGAGACACATCAGGACTCTATATTGTCAGAGTCTTGGTGTGTCGCTTTGGTTTATTGTGCGAGACTGCGAAGCCATTTGAACTGCACGGTAGCGTAGTGGTTACAAATGGGGCTGTGAACCATATGGTCATCAGCTCGAAACTACCAGCTCTTGCATAGGAGAAAGATGAGGCTCTCTGCTCCTGTGAATTTTTTTTTTTTTTAAGTTTTATTGTGAATTATGTGACAGTTTACATGGGAGAACATTAGTTTTACATTCATCTTATTGTGTATTGTTTCATTGCCATGGTTCCCGGTCATCAGCACACAGCCCCTCTTCCTCCCTGGGTCCTGAGTACCCAGCTGCTCCATCTCTCCATGCCATCATCTCTGCCTCCATTCTGGGATCTCTGCCTCTCTGGGTAGGGTTCCACTCTACGATCTTCTTCCTTCATGGTTCCAGGGACCTCCGCTCCCTGCCTGCAAAGTCAATCACTCCCCTCCTTGCTACAAAATGCCCACTTCTACATTTACAACCCTCACAATCAGTTCCGGTAGCAATTATTCACCCTTGCATCACAAGAGACCTATCCACATTTCCTTTAATCAGTCCCGCCTAGACAGATTGGATACGACTCAGTGGAGATTCTACCTTGCTCCACGCTCTCTGGATCTAGGTTCCCACTTGAAAGCTTGTAAGCCAGTTGCTTCTTGCCTTTGCAGCCCCCCACATTTTTGATAGTCAATGTCCAAGTTGTCCATCCCTGTCTACTCTGTGTATGGAGGGGGTGGGAATGATCGCTGCTGCAAAGATTTGTTCCCTCTTTTGAGCTACTGCATCCATAGGTGTAGGTCAAGTTCATCTCATTGTATCAGGTTAATCTTTTTTTTTTTTAATCTTTCTTCTTCTAGTTGAGCCCTGATTACCCAGTTGTTGAGGCTAGGTCAAATTGGTATTATCTGCATGTGTGGGTGCTCTTGTGGATATGCCCTCTCTTCTTATCCACTGGACACTTCACCCTCCACTCCATTCCTCCATGGCTATGTCAGTGACTCTGGGCCCAAGAGTCCCCATGTCTTGCCACACTGCTGGCCAACCAGGTCTCCACCTGGGTTCACAGGAGTCTATTGATCGTTGTAGGGCTTAGCTTGCAGCCTTATAGCTGTTTTTCCCTCACTTCCCCTTGTTGGTGGTGAACGTGGTCACCTATCAGAGCGTGTATTCCCACTTGTCGAGGTCCTATGTTGGGGTCCCGCTTCGACAAGGAAGTGTGGGTGTCATGAATAAGGGAGATCTGGCGGCAAAAGTGATAGAGAAAGAGAGAGACAAAATATATACAAAAAAGACAGACACACAGATATGATGCAAGCTGGCAGATAGACAGATCTGCAAACATTTTGCCTAGCATTGTCCCGCATTGCACAGCATTGCATGCAGAACTCACTTTACCTCAGCCTTTTATTCTCTTTTTTAGGGAGGGATTTGTTATAAAGGAAGGATGTAATTCACTCAGGGAGGATGTCACAAAGGGAGGATGTGAGTAAGGCAGGATAAGGAACTGAAATGTGATTAATCATTCAAAACAGGACATAATGATTCACAGGAACAACTTTTAAGATATTTTCATAGGTTTTTCTTAACATTCTAACATTTTTATTTTTACAGAAAAAAGGTTCAATCAAGCTGTTATATATTAACTTAAATGATCTAGAGTAGCAATGTGTGGTTTCTTAAGGATACATAACATAAAGCAAGGTTCCTGAAAGGAGCCAAGCTGTCTCTATACACTTTGCAAACTTTTGTTTGTGAGCAAGATCTCAGGCACCAGGCTTCATTTATCTATACGTAAAATGCTACATAGTTCTTAATATTCCTATATACTTTCAGGAGGAAGAAGAGCATCTGGGTTAAACTGATTATATTCAGAGGAGGTTCAATGGGGCTGCCACTGATCAACCCAAGGTCTGTGTATGCTGTCCCCAGCACCCACTGAGTCTTAGTCTTGGAAGGGGGTTTACTCTGAGGGGACCCGACCCCTTGCCTTGATGTCTCCTGGGTGGGCAACTTGCTTGTTCTTATAATCATTGGTCAGTCTGTTTTGTGTTTTTCCAGTCAGTCTTTCTTTCAAGAGGTGTCTTCTGTTCTTCTAGCTGCTCCAGACTGGTCTGCCTGTCCTCTCAGGGGGTAATTTCCCACGGCTGAAGATTCTGGATGCTGTTCAGGATTCCACCTATAGTCTTATGTAAGGCAGAGTCTCCGCAGGCAGCCTCCTTCACTAGGCCTGTTGTATCCCCGTTTTAGGTATTCCAATAAGTTATAGTCAGAAGAAGGACTTAAAGCTTTCTATGGTGATATTTCTGGCTTTTCCTTTCTCTCCCCTTCCAGTGTCTATTTTATAATGTAATGCAAGGAATACCAAGATTCAGTAGACCACCAAGCATCTTAAAATTATTTCCCCCCTTTTCCTTATTCCAACCATGTCTCACTCCATGTACCCCCTCACCCTGTTGTTCCAAGGTTGTATATACATTATTATTTACCTTTGTCCCACTAAGCACATGTGAATCTGACTACTTGTTCTCACCTCTGCCTTGTTCTTCCATTCCCCTCTCCCCTTCTGTGTATTGTCCCTCTCTCCAGCACCCTAACTAACCTGTGTCTATTCCCTGCCTTGTGCTCTATCTTTCCATCCCTCCCCTCACCCACCCCCTACATACCAGAAATCAGCAAATAATTCCCCAACCCCCCTTTAGTATGGGTTATTTTTCTTAGTCTTTTACAGTAGTGGTCCTATGCAGTATTTCTCTTTTTGTCACTGACTAATTTCACTCAACATAATGCCCTCAAGTTCATTCATGTTAATTGGTGGTTTGCAGCTTCCTTGTTATTCTTCAAGGTAGCATAATATTCCATTGTGTGTATGTACCACAGTTTGTTTATCCATTCTTCAATTGATGGGCACTTTGGTTGTCTCCATCGTTTTGCTATTGTAAATAGTGCTGCTATGAACATTGGTGTGCATATATCTTCCCATGTTGTGGCTTGTTTGTCTTGTGGGTAAATACCAAGTAGAGGAATTGTGGGGTCATATGGTATTTCTATTTTCAACCGTCTGAGGAAACGCCATATTGCTTTCCAGAGAGGTTGGACCATTTTCCAGTCCCACCAGCAATGCGGGAGTGTCCCAGTCTCTCCACATCCCCACCAGCATTTATTGTCCTCCACTTTTTTCATCTTTGCTATTATTGCTGGTGTGAGATGATATCTCATTGTTGTTTTGATTTGCATCTCTCTAATTGCTAGTGATTGTGAACATTTCTTCATATGTTTGTTTGTTGGCTGCCCAGATCACCTCCCTGGTGAAGTGTCTGTTCATATCTTGTGCCCATTTCTTAACTGGGTTATTTGTCTTATTTTTGTAGATGTGTAGCATTTTCCTATATATTTTTAAAATGAGTCCCTTATCTGATATGTTGTTGCAAAAGATTTTTTCCCAGTCTATGGGTTCCCTTTTTACTCTTTTGGTGAAGTTTTTTGATGCACACAGGTTTTTAAATTTTAGTATGTCTCACTCATTTATTTGTCTATTTTTGTTTGTGTACTTTTCAAAATGTGTGATAGTCTGTATATGACCTGAATTAACACCCTCACGTTTGTCCCTATTTTTTCATTGATGATCTTCATAATTTTGGGATTCACATTTAGATCTTTAATCCATGTTGAGTTCATTTTTGTATAGGGTATGAGGCAAAAGTCTTGTTTCAGTCTTTTACATATCACTTTACAGGTCCGCCAGCATAATTTGTTAGAGACTGTCTCTTCCCCATGCAATGTGCCTAGGCACTTTGTCGAAAATCATTCGGCTGTAAGTGGTTGGGTTAATATCTGGATTCTTGATTCTGTCCCATTGATCAATGAATCTTTCATTGTACCAGTACCAGGCTGTTTTGACAACCATAGCCAAGTAGTAAAGTTTGAAATCAGGGAGTGAGAGACCTCCAACTTTGTTCTTCCTTTTAAGCAGTACTTTGCTTATCCTGGGTCTCTTTCCTTTCCATATAAAATTACTAATTGTCCTTTCCATCTCTTTGAAGAATGTTGTTGGAATCTG
>NW_006408640.1:758545-762501 GCF_000296735.1 Chrysochloris asiatica | reverse complement strand
GAAGATGCTGTGTTAATGTGTTAATTTTGGATCTTTCCTCTTTTTGGATGTGTGCATTTATTGCAATAAATTGTCCTCTCAGGACTGCTTTTGCCGTGTCCCAAATATTTTGGTTTGTTGTGTTTTCATTTTTGTTTGTTTCTAGGAACTTTGTGAATTCACATTCAATTTCTTCTTGTACCCAGTCGCTTTTCAGCAGGGTATTGTTCAGTTTCCATGTATTCAACTTTATTGTTTTGGCCTTCTTATTGTTGATTTCTAGTTTTATAGCATTGTGGTCTGAGAAGATGCTCTGTAGAATTTTGATGGTTGTGAATTTATGGAGACTTGCTTTGTGACCTAACACACGGTCAATTCTGGAAAATGTTCAGTGCGCACTGGAGAAGAATGTGTATTGTGCCTTTGTTGGATAGACTGCTCTATATACATCTATGAGGTCAAGTTGGTTGATTGTGTCGCTAAGTTCCTCTGTCACATTGTTGAGTTTCTTTCTGGTTGTTCTATCCCTTTTCAAAAGTGGTGTGTTGAAATCTCCCACTATAATTGTGGATTTATCTATTTCTTTCTTCAATTTCATTAAGGTTTGCTTCATGTATCTTGGTGCTCTTTCATTGGGAGTGTATCTGTTTATTATCGTTATGTCATCTTGCTCAATTGACCCTTTGATCATGAGATAGTGCCTTTCTTTGTCTTTTATGCTGGTTTTTTATCTTGAAGTCTACTTTGTCGGAGATTAGTATTGCCACTCGTGCTTGTTTATTGTTGCAGTTGGCTTGGTAAATTTTTTTCCAGCCTTTAACTTTTAGTCTGTTTTTGTCTTTGTATGTAAGGTGTCTCTTGAAGGCAGCATATTGATGGATGTTGTTTTCTTATCCATTCTGCCACTTTTTGTCTCTTCACTGGTGCTTCAATCCATTGACATTCAATGTAATTATTGATAGGTATGAATTGATTGCTGTCATTATGTTTCTTTCTTGGCGGTGCTGTTCGTTCTTTGGTTCTGCTTTCCTTCTTGTGTTGGATTTGTGTTCTTTGAGTTGTTTCTTGTCAGTTTCTTCCTAGTTTCTCTGTTCTCTTGTTCTGGTTGGGAATTCGTTTTTATGATATGTTGTGGAGTGTTAACTTTCTTTGAGGTTACCTTGTAGTCTACTAACTTTTCTCTGCATTTAGGATACTCCATTGTAACCTGTAATTTACCTGGCATCCCCACGACCTGGGCTTCCATTGCTGCATTTGTCCCTTCTTTGACATTGTTATATATTTGGCCTTCAGTTGATCTCTCTACCCCTTTGAGTTTATTGTTGTAGTCTCGTTCTGTTCTGGACTCTGCTATCTGTTGGCTGTGTTCCAGGTGGTGTTCCCATACCTCCCAATCTCTGTTTATTGTCTTTTCTTGTTGGTTCTCTGTCCACAGAACTCCCTTTAGGATGTTTTGAAGTGCTATGTTGGTTTTGATAAAATCTCTCAGATTCTGTTTATCCTGGAATGTTTTGATCGTACCATCATATTTGATTGATAGTTTTGCTGGATAGATGATTCTTTGTTGACAGTTTTTTTTTTTTTTTTTTCTTTCAGGGCTTTGTATATGTCTCCCCATAGCCTTCTTGCCTGCATTGTTTGTTCTGAATCATCAGAGCTTAATCTAATTTGCTTGCCTTTATAAATTATATTTCTCTTCTCTCTGGCAGCTTTTAGTATTCTTTCCTTGTCTTTGATTTTGGAGAGCTTGATTATTATATGTCTTAGAGACTTTCTTTTGGGTTCTATCCTTACTGGGATACGTTGGGATTCTTGAATGTTTATCTTTTCATCTTTCATGATGTTAGGGAAATTTTCTTCCAGAACCTCTTCACCTATCTCCTCTGTGGACTTCTCTGATTCTTCTTTTTCAGGAATGTCAATAATTCTTACATTATTCCTCTTCATGTTATCCAGCATGAATCTTAGACTTTCTTCAGATTGCTTTATCCTTTTAGCTGCTTGCTCTTCTATCTTGGTAGTATTGAGAGATTTGTCTTCCAGTTTGCTAGTTCTGGTTTCCATCTCTTCTAGTCTGCTCCTTTCCCCTTTAAGGCTATTGTCTATTTTTGATTTCTTATTATTGATCACCTGGACATCTTTTTGAAGGTTTTGAATTGTTTCCAATGCTATGTCAATCCTATTTGATTGTTCCTACAGTACTTTCCTTACTTCTTCCTTATTTTCCTCAACCCCTTTTCAGATTATTTGAATTTGTTTCCATATCATTCTTCTGAATTTCCTCTCAGGCATATCCAAAACCTGCTCCTCCTCCTCTATAAAGCCTTTGTGTGTTTCCAGTTGATTTGCATCAGCTGCTCTCTTCTGTTTTGGGATGTGTTTCAATAATGTTTGTTGTTTTTTATTCATCATGGTTATTATTTTATTATTATTATTATTAATATGATCACGAGATAGGTTTTCCTTATCGCCTCTAATGGGTAGCAGGTGTTATTAGGTCTTGTCTTAGTGGTGGAGTATTATGGTGTATGCTTATAGCTTGCCTAAATATCCATGATTGCTGCCTCTTGTTAGGTGACATAGGGAGGAACAGATCCCACCTCCAGGAAAGATGTGTGATCAAAAGGACCAAAAGCAGAAGTAATATAAACACATAGGCAGAAATCACTACTTTGGAGCAGAGATGCGGCTTTGGTCAACTTTCCTGTACTACACCATCAGTGTGTGTGCAAATAGAATCCTTCATCAGGAGTGGGGGTGACTCCTCTTTCAGGCCTCTACTCTAGCCACTCCCGTATAGGTGAGCAGATATATATTGGGGAGTTAATGGGAGAAAGATCGACCACTATTTTTGTCTCTGAATGTCAGTTATCTGCATGTGCTCTGCGCCAATCTTGGGATGGTTGAGACCTGTTCTGTTGGGGTTTTATAAATTGCTTTGAGTTTGTCCTGAACCAACAAACTCAGGCAGCAGCCCAGCCGTTGTAAGGTTGTTAACTGGAGATTCTAATCTGCTCCCTGGGCTGTGTCCCACCAAGGTTCAGATGCAGTGCCTCAGAAGCCTGGTCCAGTTGATTGTGGTTATTTGCGTGTACACAGTGCAAATCTCTGAATGGTTGATTCCTATTATGCTGCAGATTTACAGGTTGCTTTCTATTGATCCTATTGCCACCAGACCGGTCTGGCAGGAACAGCCACGACTTGCTAGAACAATAGCTGGAAGTTCCATGCTGCTACCTGGGAGTAGGGCAAAGCGGCTCAGATACAGAGCTTCAGATTTGGGCTGGTGGGTGATGTCAAAAGTCGCCACCAGGCTCCCTCTCTCTGTGCCTTGGGTAAACTGTTCTGCATGGTGTCTGAGCTAAGATCTCAAGCTGGGACAGGGATGGATGTATAGTTTCCTGTGACTCTTTGTATTGGTTTGTTTTTGTTTTTGTTTTTTGCTGGAAACACTGCTTTCTGAACTGACTGGCTTTAGCCCCACCCTCTAAACTCTGCTGGGGCCGGGTAGTCGCCTAAGTATTCTTGCGGTGAGAGTCTTAAGATGCCCGTATTTTCCTTAGTAGCATGATTTTTCTGAAAATGAGAGTTCGGGAAACTGAAGTCCTAGATCTTATGATAGTTCAGAAGCTGTGGGTTTTCTAATATAAACGCTTCCTTCATGAGATTCTCCTCCCTTCTCACCGGAGCAATCCCTACCTGGCTCCCCTGGCTGCAGCCCTGAACCGGGCAAATACCATTTTTAAACAGCATAAAAGACTATTGTACACATGCATCTAACTAGATGGAGTACACAGAAATCTAATTGACAACATCTATGGAAAGACATAGTAGAAAATCTCCATATCATCAGCCAAAACAAGGCCAGGGGAAGACTGAGGAACAGACCATCAATTGCTCATATGCAGGTTTAGGCTGAAGCTGAAGAAAATAAAAACAAGTCCATGAGGACCAAATATGATCTTTAGCATATCCAA
>NW_006408640.1:742773-758142 GCF_000296735.1 Chrysochloris asiatica | reverse complement strand
AGGGCCCTCTGCTCCTAGACTGAAAAGTTAATCACCCCCCTCCTTGCTACAAAATGTCCACCTTTAGATTTCCAACACTCACAATCAGTCCTGATAACAATTATTCACTATTGCATCACAAGAGACCCACCTGTATTTCAAGTCATCAGCCCTTCCTGGACAGGCTAGATACTGTTCACTGGAGACTCTACCTTCCTTCACGTCCTTTGGATCTAGGTTCCCTCTTGAAAGCTTGTAAGCCAGTCAATTCTTACCTTTGTATCCCTCCTCCCATTTTGGGTAGCCAATGTCCAACTTGCCCATCCCTGTCTACCCTTTGTGTGGAGGGGGTGGGAATAGTTCTTGCAGCAAGGATTTGTTTCATCTTTTGAGCTACTGCATTTATAGGTGTAGGTCATGTTTATCAAATTGTATCAGATGACGCTTTTTTCCTCTTCTTTCTTCTTCGGGGTGAGCTCTATTCATCCAGTCATTGAAGCCAGGTCAAGTGGGTATAATATGCAAGTGTGGGTGTTCTTGCTTCTGTCTGCCCTCTTCTTATTGGCTGGCTGCCCCACTCTCCACTCTAGTCCTCTCATTGACTCTGAGCCCATGAGTCCTCAGATCTTGCCTCGCTACTGGCCGAACAGGTCTCCACCTGGGTTCACAGTTGTTTGCTGAACGATGTAGGGTTTAGCTCGCCACTTCATTGATGTTCTTCGGTCACTTCCCCTTATGTGTGACGTGCGTGGTCGCCAATCAAAGCGTGTATTTCCCTTGCATCTTAGTCTTGGAAAAGAATTTGCACTGAGAGAATCCAGCCACTTGCCTTGATATCTCCTTGGCAAGCAACCTTCATATTCTTATAGTAACAGTCGGGCTGCCCTTTTTGTTTTGTATTTTTCCTGTAGGTCTTTCTTTCAAGAAGTATCTTCTGGTTTTCTAGTACTACAGGCTGGTCTGCTTGTCCTTTCAAGTGGAAAATTTCCTGTCTCTGAGGGTCTGGATGTGGTTCGGGCTTCCACCTATACTACCATGTAATGCAGAGGATCCTCAGGAAACTTCCTTCACTGGACACATTGTGGCCCCATTTTAGGTATTCCAATAAGTTATAGGCAGAAGATGGACTTACAAGCTTTCTATGGTGATATTTCTGGCTATTCCTTTCCCTCTTCCTCCAGTGTCTGTTTTACAATATAATGCAATGAAAACCAAGATTCAAAAGACAGCCAAGCATCTTAACATTATTCCCCCCCACTTTCCCCATTCCATCCATGTCTCAGTCTCTGTATTCCAAAGCCCTGTTGTTCTAAAGCTGTGCCTACATAATTTTTTACCTCTGTTCCCTTTAGCCCATTCATACCTATCTAATTGTTCTCCTATCTGCTTTGTTCTTCGATTCACCTCTCCCTACTTGTATACTGCCCTCCTCCCCAATACCAAAATTATCCTGTGTCTATTCCCTGCTCTGTGCTTCACCTTCCCCTCCCGCTCCTATCCCTACCCCTGTGTCCTAGCAACCAGCTAAGAATCCACTTTAGTGGATTAGTATGGGTTCTTTTTCTTAGTCGTTTACATTAGTGGTCCTATGCAGTATTTTTCCTTTTGTGACTGACTAATTTCACTCAACATAATGTCCTTAAGGTTCATCCATGTTATGAAGTGGCATGTAGCTTCCTTGTTATTTTTCAAGGTAGCATAATACTCCATTGTGTGTATGTACCACAGCTTGTTTATCCATTCTTCAGTTGATGGGCACTTTGGCTGACTCCATCTTTTTGCTATTGTAAATAGTGCAGCTATGAACATTGGTGTTCATATATCTTCCCATGTTGTGGCTCGTTTGTCTTGTGGGTAAATACCCAGTAGTGGAATTGCTGGATGGAATGGTATTTCTGTTTTCAACCTTCTGAGGAAGCGCCATATTGCTTTCCAGAGAGGTTGGACCATTTTCTAGTCCCACCAGCAATGCAGGAGTGTCCCAGTCTCTCCACATCCCCACCAAAATTTATTGTCCTCAGCTTTTTTGATCTTTGCTGTTATTGCTGGTGTGAGATGATATCTCATTGTTGTTTTGATTTGGATCTCTCTAATGGCTAGTGATCGTGAAAATTTCTTCATATGTTTGTTGGCTTCCCGGGTCTCCTCCCTGGTGGAGTGTCTGTTCATATCCTGTGCCCATTTTTTGATTGGGTTATTTGTCTTGTTTTTGTAGATATGTAGTCATTTCCTATATATTTTAGAGATGAGTCCCTTATCCGATGTGTCATTGCAGAAGATTTTTTCCCAGTCTGTTGGTTCCCTTTTTAGTCTCTTGGTGAAGTGTTTTGATGCACAAAAGTTTTTAATTTTTAGTATGTCCCACTCATCTATTTTTTCTATTTTTGTTTGTGTATTTTTCAAAATGTGTGGCAGTCTGTATATTCCCAGAATTAGTGCCCTCATATTCGTCCCTATTTTTCATTGATAATCTTCATAATTTTAGGATTCACATTTAGATCTTTAATCCATGTTGAGTTCATTTTTGTATAGAGTGTGAGGCAAAGGTCTTGTTTCCGTATTTTACATATCACTTTCCAGTTCTACCAGCAACATTTGTTAAAGAGACTGTCTTTGTGCCTAGGCACTTTGTCGAAAATTATTTGGCTGTAAGTGGTTGGGTTAATATCTGGATTCTCAATTCTATTCCATTGATCAATTTCTATTTCATTGTACCAGTACCAGGCTATTTTGACCACCAGAGCCATGTAGTAAAGTTTGAAATCAGGGAGTGAGAGACTTCCAACCTTGTTCCTTTTAAGCAGTGTTTTGCTTATCCTGGGTCTCTTTCCTTTCCATATAAAATTACTAATTGCCTTTTCCATTTCTTTGAAGAATGTTGTTGGAATTTGGATTGGGATTGTATTGTATGTGTAAATTGCTCTGGGTAGTATTGACATTTTAATGATGTTGAGTCTTCCTATCCAGGAATATGGTATGTTCTTCCACTTCTGTAGGTCTCTTTTGGTTTCTTGTAGTAGTGTTTTGTAATTTTCTTTGTGTAAGTCCTTGTTTCTTTGGTTATGTTTATTCGTAAGTATTTCATCCTTTGCATAGCTATTGTAAATGGTATTGCTTTCCTAATGTCCTTTTTATTGCTATTGCTGTTGCTATAGAGAAATCTAATTGATTTTTGTATGTTGATCTTATACCCTGCCAATTTGCTGAATCTTTTGATGAGGTATAATAGTTTTTTTACTGAGTCTTTGGAGTTTTCTATGTACAGGATCATATCGTCTGCAAATAGGGAGAGTTTTACTTCTTCTTTGCCAATTTGGATGCCTTTAATTTCTTTATCATGCCATATAGCTTTGGCTAAAACTTCCAGCACAATATTGAATAGGAGCAGTGATAAAGGGCATCTTTATCTGGTTCCTGTTCGCAGGGGGAAGGCTTTCAGTTTCTCTCCATTGAGCGTGATGTAGGCTCTTGGTTTTGTATGTTCTTGATTATGTTGAGGAATTTCCCTTCAATTCCTACTTTGTTGAGTGTTTTTATGAAGAATGGATGTTGGATTTTGTCAAATGCCTTTTCTGCATCAATCGATCTGATCGTGTGGTTCTTTTCCTTTTTCTTATTTATATGGTGAATTACTTTGATCGTTTTTCTAATGCTGAACCATCCCAGCATCCCTTTTATGAAACCAACTTGGTCATGATGTATTATTTTTTTGATGTGCTATTGGATTCTGTTGGCTAGGATTTTGTTGAGGATTTTTGTGTCTATGTTCATGAGGGATGTTGGTCTGTAATTTTCTTTCTTAGTGATGTCATTCCCTGGTTTTGGTATGAGGGTTGTGCTTGCTTCATAGAAAGTATTAGCGAATTTTCCATCTTCTTCTATGTTCTGGAATAATTTGAGTAGAAATGGTGACAGTTCTTCTCTGAATATTTGGTAGAACTACCCGTGAAGCCATCTGGGCCTGGGCTTTTGTTGGTTGGGTGTGTTTTGATGATCTGGTCAATTTCTTTTTTTGTTATGGGTTTGTTCAAATTTTCTACTTCAGTCCGAGTAAGTTTAAGTAGGTTGTGTTTCTTTAGAAATGTATCCATCTCGTCCAAATTTTCAAATTTGTTGGAGTACAGCTCTTCATAGTATTCTGTTATTATCATTTGGTTCTGTTGTGACCTCCCCTGTGTGGTTTCTAATGCGATTTATTTGTGTCCTCTCCCTCTTTTTCTTTAGTTAGTTTTGCTAATGGTTTGTCAATTATATTAATACTTTCAAAGAACCAACTACTTGTCTTGTTGATTCTTTCTATAGTTTTTTGGTTTTCCATCTCATTTATTTCTGCTCTTATCTTTATTATTTCCCTTCTTTTGGTGACTGTAGGTTCCCTCTGCGGGTCTGCTTCTTATTGTTGAAGATGCTGTGTTAATGTGTTGATTTTGGCTCTTTCCTCTTTTTGGATGTGTGCATTTATCGCACTAAATTGTCCTCTCAGGACTGCTTTCACCGTGTCCCAAAGATTTTGATATGTTGTGTTTTGTGAATTTACGTTTAATTTCTGCTTTTACCCAGTCGCTTTTCAGCAGAGTGTTGTTCAGTTTCCATGTCTTTGATTTTATTGATTTGGCCTTCTTCTTGTTGATTTCTAGTTTTATGGCATTGTGGTCTGAGAAGATGCTCTGTAGAATTTTGATGGTTGTGAATTTATGAAGACTTGCTTTGTGACCTAACTCGTGGCCAATTCTGGAAAATGTTCCATGCTTACTGGAGAAGAATGTGTATTGTGACATTGTTGGATAGAATGCTCTGTAAACGTCTATGAGGTCAAGTTGATTGATTTTGTTAAGTTCCTCTGTAGCATTGTCGAGTTTCTTTCTGGTTGTTTTTATCCTTTTCGAGAGTTGTGTGTTGAAATCTCTCACTATAATTGTGGATTTATCTATTTCTTTCTTTAATTCCATTAAGGTTTTCTTCATGTATCTTGGTGCTCTTTCGTTGGGAGCCTATATGTTTATTATACTTATGTCGTCCTTCTCGATTGATCCTTTGATCATGAGATAGTGTCCTTCTTTGTCTCTTATGCTGGTTCTCATCTTAAAATTTACTTTGTCAGAGATTAGTATAGCGACTCCTGCTTGTCTATTGTTACAGTTGGCTTGGCAAAATTTTTTCCCATCCTTTAACTTTTAGTCTGTTTTATTCTTTGTATGTAAGGTGTGTCTCTTGCAGGCAGCATATTGATGTATTGAGGGATCTTGTTTTCTTATCCATTCTGTCACTCTTTGTCTCTTCACTGGTGCTTTCAATCCATTGACATTCAATGCAATTATTAATAAGTATGAATTGATTGCTGTCATTAGGTTACTTTTTTGGTGGTGCTGTTTGTTCCTTGGTTCTGCTTTTTTTCTTTTGTTGGCTTTTTGTCCTTTGAGTTGTTTCTGGTCAATTTCCTCCTAGTATCTCTGTTCGTTTGTTCTGCTTGGGAATTCATTTTTATGACATGTTGTGGAGTGTTAACCTTCCTTGGGGTTACTCTGCAGTCCACCAATCTTTCTCTGCATTTAAGATATTCCATTGTAACCTTTAATTTACCTGGCATTCCCACCACCTGGGCTTCCATTGCTGCGTTTATCCCTTCTTTGACATTGATATGTTTTTGGGCTTCAGTTGATCTCCCTGTTTTGAGTTTGTCGTTGTAATCTCATTCTGCCCTGGAATCTGCTATCTGTTGGCTGTGTTCCAGGTGGTGTTGCCATACTTGTCAATCTCTGTTTGTTGTCTGTTCTTGTTGGTTCTCTGTCCACAGAACTCCCTTTAGGATGTTTTGAAGTGCTAGGTTGGTTTTGATAAAATCTCTCAAATTCTGTTTATCCTGTAATGTTTTGATCAAACCATCATATTTGATTCATAGTTTTGCTGGATAGACGATTTTTGGTTGGCAGTTTTTTTTTGCAGAGCTTTGTATATGTCTCTCCATTGCCTTCTTGCCTGCATGGTTTGTTTTGAATAGTCAGAGCTTAATCTTATTTACTTGCCTTTATAGGTTACATTTCTCTTCTCCCTGGCTGCTTTCAATATTCTTTCCTTGTCTTTGATTTTTGAGAGCTAGATTCTTATATGTCTTGGAGATTTTCTTTTGGGGTCTATCCTTCCTGGAATACGTTGATCTTCTTGAATGTTTATCTTCTCTTCTTTCAAGATGTTAGGAAAATTTTCTTCCAGAAGCTCTTCAATGATCTCTTCTGTGGATTTCTTTGCTTCTTGTTCCGGAATGCCAATAATTCTTACATTATTCCTCTTCATGTTATCCAACATGACTCTTAGACTCTCTTTAGATTGTTTTATCCTTTTAGCTGCTTGTTCTTCTACCTTGGCAGTATTGAGAGATTTGTCTTCTAGTTTGCTAGTTCTGACTTCCATCTCTTCTAGTCTGCTCCTTTCCCCTTTCAGGCTATTGTCTATTTCTGATATCTTATTATTGATCACCTGGATATATTTTTGCAGGTTTTGAATTGTTTCCAATGCTGTGTCAATCCTATTTGATTGTTCCTACAGTACTTTCCTTACTTCTTTCTTATTTTCCTTGGCCCTTTTTTGGATTATTTGAATTTGTTTCCATATCATTCTTCTGAATTCCCTCTCAGGCATATCCAAAACCCTCTCCTCCTCCTCTATAAAGCCTTTATCTGTCTCCAGCTCATTTGGGTCAGCTCCTCTCTTCTGTGTTTGGATATGTTTTGATAAAGTTGATTGTTCCTTATTGTTATGGTTATTGTTTTATTATTATTATTATTAAACTGATCAGGAGATGGGCCTCCATTTTCATCTGTAATGCATAGCATATGTTGTTGGGTATTGTCTTAGTGGTGGAGTATTATGTTGTATGCTTATAGCTTGGCTATATGGCTAAGATTGCTGCTTCTTCTTATGGGACGTAGGGAGGATAAGTTCCCACCTCCAGGAGGGATGTCTGATCAAAAGGAATAAAAGCAGAAGTAATATAAATGCATGGACAGAAATCACTATATTGGAGCAAATTTGTGGCTTTGGTTAACTTTTTCTGTTCCCTGTCCCACCAGAACCGCCACTGGAGGATCCCCACTGCTAGCTAGGAGTGGGGGCAGGGGGCTTAGATGCAGAGACAAATGGGGCATGTTGGATGACGTCAAAAAGCCATCGCCGGCTTTCTCCCACTCTCTGTGCATGGGTGAGCTGCACCTGCCTGCTTTTTATTGTGATCTCAAGCCAGGTCAGGGAGATTTGAGGGGGGTGGATGGGGAAGCTATGTCACTTCTTGTGGCTTCTTTGTCCAGAGACCCCCCTTTTTTTCCCCCTCTTGCTGGAAACCTCTCTTTCTGAATGGGCTAGCCTTGGCCCTTCCCTCTAAACTCTGCATTTGCAAGAGCGACCAGTGGTCCTGCAGGAAAGAGTCCCAAAATGCACACCTTTCTTTATCCTTAGTAGCACGATTTCTCAAAAATGTGAGTTCAGGAGACTTTATGATCGTTTAAAAGTCATGAGAGTGGTATATGAACATTTCCTTCATGAGATACCACTCCTTTTTCACTGGAGCCCTCCCCTACCTGACTTTCCTGGCTGTCCTGCAGTATTGGAAGTACTTCTGAAACAGATTTGATGAATTAGAAACTAATGACTGACGATTAGAAGAGTTGTGCAATGACATCAAGAACATCGTGTAGGAATAAAGCAAAAGATCATTAAAAAGGTAAGAAAGAAAGAAATGAGCAGAATGGATGTCAGAAGAGACCCTGACCCTGATCTTTTTCTCCAGCATAAAGACGCTAAAGCAAATCAAATGAATTAGGAAGTAACTGAGCTGAACAGAAAATTTCCAAGGGCAACTTGAAAAGACAAAATGAAATACTATAATGAAATGTACAAAGATCTGGAATTATAAACCAAAATGGAAGAACATGCTCAGCATTTCTCAAGTCAAAAGAACCAAAGAAAAAAATCAAGTCTTGAGTTGTAATATTGAAGAATTCTATGGGCAAAATATTGAATGATAGAGAAAGCAATGAAAGAAGATGGAAGGAATATACACAGTTACTGTACCAAAAATAAATGGTCAAATTTCAACTATTTCAAGAGGTAGCCTATGATCAAGAACCAAAGATACTGAAGGAAGAAGTCCAATGTGCACTAAAGGCACTGGCAAAGAACAAGGCTCCAGGAATTGATGGGCTACCAAGTGAAATTTTTTAACAAATTGATGTAACATTGAAAGCACTAACTCATCTGTTCCAAGAAGTTTGTAAGACAGCTGCCTGACCAACTGATTAGAAAAAAATACGTATTTGTGCCCGTGGAATGCAGAAATCATTGGATAATATCAGCAATATCACATGCAAATAAAACTTTGCTAAATATTATTTTTAAATGGCTGCAATAGTACATTGACAGGAAACTGCCAGAGGTACAAGCCAAATTCAGATGGGGATTTGGAATAAGGGATACCATTACTGACATCAGATACATCTTGGCTAAAAGCAGAGAATACTAGAAATATGTTTACCTGTGCTCTGTTGTTTATGAATGTGTGGATCATGACAAGCTATGGACAACATTGTAGATAATGAGTATTCTAGAACATGTAATTGTGCTCATGAGGAACCTGTACAAAGACCAAGGGGCAGTTGTTCAAACAGAACAAGAGAACACCAAATGTTTTAAATTAGGAAAGATGTGCACTTGGGTTGTATTCTTTCACCATAATTATTCAATCTGTATGCTGAATAAATCATCAGAAAAGCTGGATTATATGAAGAAGAATGTGGCATCAGGATTGGAGGAAACTCAATAACAACCAGTGATATACAGATGATTCACCCTTGACTGCTGAATGTGATGAGGACTTAAAATACTTACTGTTGAAGATCAAGGATCACAGCCTTTGGTATGTGTTGTACCTTAATGTAAAGAAAACAAAAACCCTTGGCACTTGACAATAAATGACATCAAAATAAATGGAGAAAGACTGAAATTGTCAAAGACTTCATTTTGCTTGAATCGACCATCAACATTCATGGAAGTAGCAGTCAAGAAATCAAGAGATATATTGCATTAGGCAAATCTGCCTCTCAAGACTTTTTTAATGTGTTGAAGAGCAAAGATATCAGTTTGAAGACTAAGGTGCACCTGACACAAGCCTCATATGCACGTGAAAGTTGGACAATGAATAAGGAAGACTGTAGACGAATTGATGCCTTTGAGTTATAGATTGTATCATGGATTGCCAAAAGAACACACGAATCTGTGTCAGAAGAACATTCCTTAGAAGCCAGGATGGCCAGACTTCCTCTTTCATATTTTGGACAAATTACTAGAAAAATCATCAAATCGACCTTGAAGCCCAGTGCTTATCTTACAGTGCCACACCAGGACTCCACTAATTACATTGTTGTTGTCATGTGCAGTGGCGTTGGTTCCAGCTCATAGCAACCCTGCATAGGGTTTCCGAGGCTGTAAATCTTTGCGGGATCAGAAAGCCTTATCTTTCTCCCACAGAACAGCTGGTAGTTTCAAACAGCTGACCATGAAATTAGCAGCCTGATTCGTAATCACTGTGCTACCAGAGCTCTTTATTCACTTTTCCAAACATTATCAGCTATCAGTAGAACACCCAAAAATGTTAATGCCAACAAGTAGGTTTGGCTTCATAGCAACACTGTATGGGATTTCTAAGGCTTTTCAAATCTTTGTGGGAACAGAAAGTCTCATCTTTCTCCTGCAGAGGGGCTGGTGAATTCAAACCACTGACTTTGTAGTTTGAAGTCCAGTACTTATCTTATTGAGCCATGATGCTCCTCAGATAAAGGCAATGATAATTAAATTCAGTTATTTTTTATAATAGCCAAATATCCATTATACAAAGGGATGAATTTACACATATTTTTCAATTTAGATAAAATTATTTGAAATATATTTATTACTTAAAATAGAGTCTAGGAGAAACAGAAAATTAGGATGTACTATGAGAGTGAGTCAAAAATAATCTGCACTTTGACTGCAGAATTTGTTTTATGAATTTTTAGAAAAGACAAACATAAATTTTCAACATAATCTCTTTGTTTTACAATACACTTTGTCCATCTGTCAACAAAATTTCATATCCCCTTATTTAAAAAAATGTTTTAGACTGAACTGTGAGCCATGAATGCACCACTGTCTTCACTTCTTAATCCGAGGTGAATCTTTATCCTTGAAGGGCTGCTTTCAGGAGACCAAACAGGTGAAGGTATAATGAAGAAAGATCAGAACTATAAAGAGATGCTATAACACCTCAAAACAAAATTTTTATAGAGTATCAGCAACAGTGTGGGCAGAGGTGTGTGGATGTGCAGTATCTTGCAGCATCACAACACCGCTGGATAATATTCTGCATTTAATCTGAAGGTTAGGCTTCAGTTATTCAGTGAGCATCTCACTGAAAACAGCACTGTTGATTGCTGAATCTTTTTGATGATCGTTTTCCAATACTGGCCCTTGAAAATCCCAGAAAACTGTAAGCATTAATTTTCCAACCAATGGTTGACTTTTGAGCTTTTTCATGGTCAGTGGTAGAGGATGTTTCCATTCTATGCTCTGACGCTTATTCTCAGGCTCGTAATGATGAACCCATGTTTCGTAATGAATTTTTAAAAATAAACTTTTACCTTCTTTCAAGTATCGGTCTATTTTGTTTGCAGATGTCCAAATGCTTCTGTTCTTCTGTGAGTTGTTTCAGTACTCGTCTTGCACAAACTTTTTGAAACCCAACGGTGTCTTGGATTATTTCATAGGTAGACCCATGGCTGATTTGCAATGATTTGTCACATAATCCACTGTCACTCATCTATTGGACAGAACCATTTCATGTGCACACTCAATTGTTATCATAAGCTGGGGACGTGATTAGACATTTTAATATAACCTGAGTGTGGATAACTCCAAGGTTTGATTCTTGGTCTTTGATTACTGGTTAATGCACCTCATGTACAACTCCTACCCATCTGTTGGCAGAGGTTTTTTATGTTGCTGTGATGTTGAACACATTTCAGTGGAGCTGAAAGACAAATAAGGTGAACTAGGAAAGTCCAGGTAGCCAACTTGTGAAAATCAGCTAATGAAAATCCTATGGGTGATGACAATGTGATACAGGAAAAGGCAGTATTTCATTCTGTTGTGCATGGCATTGCTATGAATTGACTTGTTTGCAGCTAACAATAATCCAAAGCTCCAGTGTTGGGAGGATTTATTGGTATATGCCTCTTACCTATCTTACACCAAATTTTCTGAAAAATAGAAGCAAATATTTCCCAGCTCATTTTATGAGGCCAGAATAACCTAATAGTAAAACCTAAAAAGGAAGAAAGTAAATTTCAGGCCATAAAATGCAGAGATACAAAACTCCTAAACAAATAAATGAATCCAGCATTATCTAAAAAGGATAATCCACCAATAACAAATTGGGGTGATTCTAGAAATCAAGGCACATTTAACATCTGAGAATGAAACAGTGCAATAACTACATCAACAGAAGAAAGGAGAAAAAAAGTCATGACTACCTCAGTGGGTACATGAATCAAATTTCATGATGAGGTTCAATACCAATTAAGGGAAAAAAAAGAAAAAAGAAAAAAGAACTCTTGCAACTTAGCCCTGGTGGTGCAATGGTCAAGTACTTGGCTGTTGATTGAAAGGTTGGTGGTTTGAACCCACCCACGGTTCTTTGAGAGAAAAAAAATTGGTCATCTGTTTCTATAAGATTGCACTCTAGGAAACCCTGTCATATAAGATTGCTATGAGTCCAAATTGATTTGATAACACACAACACCAACAGCAAAACACAACAATGACACAATAGCAACCACAATAACAACAATTCTCTTGGCAAATTAGAACTGGGGAGGCAGGGTGGTCCTGGTCACTGCACATCTTATCCATATTCCCCTGGGCATTTCCTCAGGCTTTCTCCTGCTCTGAGAGGAGAACTAGCCAGGAATGCTAGAGAGTGCAGATTCTAAGAAACAATCTCAGTCTCCAGTAGAAAGGATGGGGGATTGTGTATGTGTGTGTGGGTTGGGTGGTGGTGGTGGAAGAACACTCACTCTCCATCCCTCTCAATACTAATCAGAGTCACCCCAGTCATATTTTGAGTGCCTGCCCTAGATGGTGACTTTTTTTGATGGGGAGGGGAATGGTCATCACAGCCTCATAGGTTGAATTTCACCATTGGATTTTGATATATTTTTACATTTTTAATGAAAAAATACATATACATGTATGAGGGAACTTTAAAAAGTTCATGGAGAGACTTCTGGCACTTCCCTGACCAGGCAGCTCAGGTAGGACAGGCTCCCAGGAAAAGGGGCAGAATCGCACAAAGGAAACCTCCTTCTAGCAGACAGACAGCCTTTGAGCAAACATAAGATCTAATGTTTCAACATTCTGAACTTGTTTTTTAGGAGATCAAATTGCTAAGGAATTACAGGCATTTTGAGCTTTTGCCTGGCTGCATGTGGCTCCCGTTCCCGCACCGGTGAGTACCTCTGCCCCCTGCAGAGGTTGGAGTGCAGGGCTAGAGCAACCCCGATTAGAAGGCTGCATTTTCAGAGGAGAGGAAGCATAAACTAACAAAGTGAACAAATAGAGAGGGATATCGGCATGGATATCAGGAAATTTGGGGTACCCACAGTACAGAGAGACAGAGAGAGGCATTTTTTACATCATCAGATACAGACACCACCTCCCTGCAGCCACTACTCCCCACCCTCCACTGCCTCAACCTAGACCAGGCCTCTGCCAAGCTGCCTAGGCTCAGGAACGCCCAAGGCACAGGCCCACCCACTGAGGCCAAGGCCTGCCCCAAGGCCCAACCCACCCACAGACTGGTCACAAAGGCCCAGGCTCAACCAAGGCCTAAATCACCTACCCGCTGTGCGGCCCAGTTGGCCCACAGCCCGGTTGCTGCTGAGGTCCAGGGCCCCCAAGGCCCAACCCACCGCATAGCCCTGTCGCCAAGGCCCAACCCGCCCTCAGCCCAGTCCCCGAGGCACAGGCCCCCGAGGCCCAATCCGCCCAACCCGCCCGCCGATGCCCAGCTGCTGATACCCAGGCCCCCTGAGGCCCAAACCGCCTGCCTTAGCCTCAACCCACCCGCCCGAGGCCCAAACGGTCCCCCGCTGATGCCCAGGCCCAACTGAGGCCCAAATTGCCCACCTGCCACCTGCCCGCCGCCTATCTCCTGATCATATTACCAATAATTATAATAAAATAAGAATATTCATGCCCAATAAGAAACAATTAACATTATCAAAGAATGTACAAGAGCAGAAAATAGCAGCAGATGCAAATGAGCTGGAGACTGACAAAGGCTTCATAGAGGAGGAGGACCAGGTTCTAGATATGCCTGAGAGGGAATTCAGAAGACTGATATGGAAACAAATTCAAATACTCTGAAAAGGGGTAGAGGAAAATAAGGAAGAAGTAATGAAAGTGCTGCAGGAACAATCTAATAGGATTGACACAGCACTGGAAACAATTCAAAACCTGCAAAAAGATGTCCAGGTGATCAATAATAAGATATCAGAAAGGGACAATAGCCTGAAAAGGGAAAGGAGCAGACTAGCAGAGATGGAAGCCAGAACTAGTGAGCTGGAAGACAAATCTCTCAATACTGCCAAGATAGAAGAGCAAGCAGCTAAAAGGATAAAACAACATGAAGAGAGTCTAAGATTCATGTTGGATAACATGAAGAGGAATAATGCAAGAATTATTGGCATTCCGGAACAAGAAGAATCAAAGAATTCCACAGAGGAGCTAGTTGAGGAACTTCTGGAAGAAAACTTCCCTAACACCTTGAAAGATGGAAAGATAAACATTCAAGAAGCCCTACATACCCAAGGAAGGATAGACCCCAAAAGAAAGTCCCCAAGACATATAATAATCAGACTCTCCAAAATCAAAGACAAGGAAAGAATACTAAAAGCGGCCCAGGAGAAGAGAAATATAACTTATAAAGGGAAGCAAATTAGATTAAGCTGACTACTCAGAACAAACCATGCAGGCAAGAAGGCAATGGGGAGACATATACAAAGCCCTGCAAGAAAAAAAAAACTGTCAACCAAGAATCGTCTATCTGGCAAAACTATCAATGAAATATGATGGTGTAATCAAAACATTTCAGGATAAACAGAATCTGAGGGATTTTATCAAAACCAACCCAGCACTTCAAAACGTCCTAAAGGGAGTTCTGGGGACGGACAACCAACAAGAACAAACGACAAACAGAGATTGACAGGAATGGCAACCCCACCTGGAACACAGCCATCAGAAAGCAGAATCCAGAACAGAACAAGACTACATCAACAAACACAAGGGAGCCCAGAGATCAAGCGAAGGACATAAACATATCAATGTCAAAGAAGGGACAAACGCAACAACAGAAACCCAGGTGGTGGGGAAGCCAGGTAAATTACAGGATACAATGCAGTATCCTAAATGCAGAGAAAAGTTAGTAGACTACAAGTTAACTCCAAAGAAAGTCAACACTCCACAACATATCATAAAAACAAACCCCCAAACAGAACAAGGAAACAGAGAAACTAGGAAGAAACTGACCAGAATCAACTCAAAAAACACAAACCCAATTCAAGAAGGAAAGCAGAACCAAAGAACCATCAACACCACCAAAAAAGTAACATAATGATGGCAATCAATTCACGCTTATCAATAATTACATTGAATGTCAATGGATTGAATGCACCAGTAAAGACAGAGTGGCAGAATGGATAAGAAAACAAGATCCATCAATATGCTGCCTACAAGAGACATACCTTACACAGAAAGACAAAAACAGACTGAGAGTCAAAGGATGGAAGAAAATATACCAAGCCAACAGCAGGAATAAACAAGCAGGAGTGGCTATACTAATCTGTGACAAAGTGGACTTTAAGATAAAAACTAGCTTAAGAGACAAAGAAGGACACTATCTCATGCTCAAAGGGTCAATCAAGCAAGACAACATAACTATAATAAGCATATTCACTCCCAACAAAAAAGCACCAAGATACATGAAGCAAACCTTAATGGAACTGAAGAAAGAAATAGATAAATCCACAATTATAGCAGGAGATTTCAACACACCACTCTCGAAAAGGGATAGAGCAACCAGAAAGAAACTTGACAATGCTACAGAGGAACTTAACAACACAATCAACCATCTTGATCTCATAGATGTATACAGAGCATTCTATCCAACAACGGCACAATACACATTCTTCTCCAGTGCACATGGAACATTCTCCAGAATTGACCATGTGTTAGGCCACAAAGCAAGCCTCCATAAATTCACAACTATCAAAATTCTACAGAGCATCTTCTCAGACCACAACGCTATAA
>NW_006408640.1:729235-739038 GCF_000296735.1 Chrysochloris asiatica | reverse complement strand
GTCACTCTTTCTTCCTAGTCTGTCTTTGTTTTGTAGCTCATCTGAAACCTGTCCACCATGGGTGACTCTGCTGGTTATTCAAAACACCGGTGGCATAGCCCTTAGAATCACAGCAACTTAATTGAGTTTATTGATTATCAACTCAATTGATTGATTGAAATTAGTCAATCGTAAAGGGAAAAATACTGCATAGGACCACTATTGTAAAAGACTAAGAAAAAGAACCCATACTATTCCACTAAAGTGGATGATTAACTGGATGCTAGGGCGTAGGGGTGGGGTTAAGTACAGGAGGGGAAGGTGGAGAACAGGGCACGGAATAGACACGGGATAGCTTGGGTGTTGGGGAGGGGGCAATATATAAGTAGGGAGAGGGGAATGGAGGAACAAAGCAGATGGGAGTTAATAAATGATGTAGGCACAGCCTTGTAACAACAGGGCTCTAGGATACAGAGACTGGGACTTGGTTGGAATAGGGAAAGGGGGAGAATAATGTTGAGATGCTTGGTTGACTCTTGAAATTTGGTTTTCCATGCATTATATTATAAAATAGTTATGGGAGAGTAGAGGGAGGAATAACCAGAAATACCGCCATAGAAAGCTTGTAAGTTCGTCTTCTGCCTGGAACTGACTGGAATACCTAAAAAGGGGTTACAATATGTCCAGTATAGGGATGGGCAACTTGAACATTGGCTACCCAAAATGGGGGGAGGGATACAAACGTAAGAAGTGACTGGTTTATAAGCTTTCAAGAGGGAACCTGGATCGACAGGGTGGGGAGGAGGGTGGAGTCTCAGGTGAGTAATATCCAACCTGTCTAGGAAGGACTGATGAAAAGAAATGTGGATGGGTCTCTTGTGAAGCAGGGATGAATAATTGTTATCAGGATGGATTGTGAAGACTGGAAAGGTAAAGGTGGATATTTTATAGCAAGGAGGGATGTGATTAACCTTTCAATCTAGGAATGAAGGCCCCTGGGACATCACTGGAGAAGAACAGAAATCAGGACCCCACCCAGAGAAGCAGCAAGGCCTGAGATGGAGACAGAGAGGATGACATGAAGAGATGGAGTGTCTGAGGACGTGAGATCCAGGGAGGGAAGGGGGCTGTGTGCTGAGGACCGTGGGGAAAGAGGGGGCTTGCGGGGTATAACCTTTGGTTGGGTGATGATGCATGGACGGGATGGTAACTATGGCAATGAAACGATGTTTGATAGAATGAGTGTAAAGCTAATGTTCCCCCATGTAAACTATCACACAATAAAAGGGGAAAAAAAAAAAAGTTCATGGAAAGATGCAATTAAAAAATATAGAATTTCCCCACAATTTTTTTTTAAAAGTCCACTTGTATGTGTATATGGGAATGTGTATATCTTTACATGTATATGGCACTCTAGGACAATGTGATGGACTGCAGGTCTGTTTGACCGCAGAGTCCATGGTTTAAATCCACCAGCTACTCCTTGGAAAGCCTGTACAGGGTCACTATGAGTCAGAACCGACTTTACAAAAAATAACAACAACAACAACAACACATACATGTCCACACCTATACACATATATACACACAGAAACAAGTACATGCAGGCAGTCCCTGGATTAAGGACACATCCTTTTTCTAACTCTGTCTTTAAGTTTAATTTGTACATAAGTCAGAACAGTTAGGTACAGTTCATATCTAATAAGTTAGTCAAATGTTTGTCTAAAGTATATAGCATATGGAGTATAGTGTACACATTTCAATTCATAAAAACATTAAAGAAACACTTCCACATACACTAAACATTGTAAACACCATAAACAGTAATAATAATAATGTTTTGATGCCCATCGCAAAAAAGAATCCACACTTTATTGTGAACCATTATAACTATGGGTTGTATGTAAGTAGAACATTAAACCCCCAGGGACTGTCTGTATAACTAAGTGTGCTGCTCATTGACAAATAGAACACATCAGTGTAGTCAGCATCCAGACCAAGAAGTAGAAATCTGACACTGCATTTTATTTGTCCTTTTCCTTTGCTGTCTCTCCCACTAGGCTGAGGGTAAGTGTCATAAGGCAAGGGATTGCATCTCTGCTGCTCACTTGGGTGTCCAGGGTTACAGTGAGTTCCTGGATCATGTTAGAGGCCTAATTTATTGAAGACATTTGTTGACTGATATTGAGATGACACCATGCTCTACTAGAAATAAACTGAGTCGCATCTATAAAAAATAAAATTTCTTTTTGGCTATCACTAACACATTTCTTTCATGTACATTAATATAAAACAGGACTCCATAAAATTGCTAATATTGAAAGTCAATTCAAATAACAATTACAAGAAAAAACTCTGAACAAAGTAGTCATGGCTCCACCCACTAACAAATGCTGACAATTGAAACTGCTTATTATTAGGAAGTTGGAAACAGGTATGTGTGTTTGTGAAAGCAGATGTGTTTTGGGAAGAAAATGCACTGTGGTTGGCAAAATCCATTACTATTTGGCAATGCAAGTGTCAATCAGAATCTTACTCCACTCCTTTTGGATGAGAAGGTTGGTATTACTGTTCAGGAAAAAGCAGGGGACAGTTGAGCCCTGAGCTCCAGGGACTGAGCCCACATGTTGGTGATGAAACACTGCCTCTCCTCTCTATGCCAGAGGCTCATCAACTCGAGCTTCTCTTTGAGAGACATAATGTGGAGACATTATGGTGTTGGCTTGTTTATAGATAAAGTTAGGCAAATATGTTGAGTGACTACTCTGGTGTAGTCACAGTGGTGAACACTCACTGAGATAATTAGGGCTGGAATCTGTGAATATCTCTGAGGGCAGGATGGGAACTGGCCTAGTAGGAGGGCCCTGTACCCTGAAATCTGTCCTGCACTTCCACCTCCACTAGACAATTGTGCGCTGCCTCATAGTTTCTTTTTATGGAGGCTCCTTATGATCCCAGGAGGCAGGACTAAGTTACTGCCTTGTTTATTTTGTGAAGGAAATGTGGAAAGCCCAGTACAGGTGAGAAAGATTGGCACCCTCTATTAGGTAAAGAATGTCATCAGCTGTGCGGGTGAACAGGCCAGAGCTGAGTGGGTAGGAGAAATGCCCCGTGCAGTGAGCAGGATCTTTGCTATGTGTGAATTGTTCCAAGTTCTTGGGGCTTCTTGCCAGGACATTGAAATCCTTTGGCTCATTGGGGGATTTGGATCTGGGACAATTTGCTCTAAAGGGAGTTTGGCATACATAAGTCATTATTATTAATAAACACTTTGTGAATGCCAACCATATGCCTAATGCTGAAATAAAAACCTTTTCCTCCTCCCTTTTCTTTTTAAGATTCAGTTACTAAGGAAAGTGCTACTCAGTTACTTGCTACTCCAGAAGAGGCAATTTCATTGTCCCTCTGGTCCTATACCCATGTCTCCGTATTCTCTGAAGTTTTTTTTCTATTCCTTTAAAATAATATTGTAAGTTGTGTCTTTAATTCTTCACTCATTTAATTATAGAAAGATTGGGTTTAGAAGAGGAATGTTAAGTGTCTCCTGACATGATCGTCATTCTGACCTGTTCTTATGTTGTTATTGTTAGGTGCCATCCAGTTGTAACCGACCCCCCATAGTGACCTTATGCCCAGCAGAACGAAACAATGCCCAATCCTGGGCCAACCTCACTACTGTTGCCACACTTGAGTCCATTGATGCTGCCACTTGGTTAATCCATCTCATTGGGGGTCTTCCTCTTTTTCTCTGACCCTCTACCTTACCAAACATGATATCCTTCTCCAGTGACTTGTCCCTCCTGACAATATGTCCGAAGTATGAGAGACGAAGTCTGGCCATCTTGGCCTCCAAGCAACACTCTGGATGCACTTCTTCCAAAACGGATCTATTGGTTCTTTTGGTAGCCCATGGCACTTGCAATATTCTCCTCCAGCACCATAACTCAAAAGCATCAATACTTCTATGGTCTTCCTTACTCACTGTCCAGCTTTTGCATGCATATGAAGTTATTGAAAATACCATGGCTTGGGTCAGGTGCACCTTACTCCTCAAGCTGACATCTTTGCTCTTCAACACTTTAAAAAGGTCTTGTGCAGCAGATTTGCCTAATGAAATACGTCCTTTGATTTCTTGACTGCTGCTTTGGTGAGTGTTGATAGTTGATTCAAGAAGAATGAAGTCCTTGACAACTTCAATCTTTTCTCCATTGATAAGAATATTGTTGATTGGTCCAGTGGTGAGGAATTTTGTTTTCTTTACATTGAGATGTAATCCATACCAAAGGCTGTGATCTTCATCAGTATATTTTTAAGTCCTCTTCACTTAACCAAGGCTGTATCATCTACATATTACAGGTTGTTAATGAGTCTTCCTCCAATCCTGATGTCAGGTTTTCCCTCATATAATCCAGCTTCTCAGATTATTTGCTCAACATACAGGTTGAATAAGCATAGTGAAAGAAAGCAACCTTGTCACACACCTTTTAAAAATTTAAACATTCAGTGCCCCATGTTTTGTTCGAACAACTGCTTTTTGGTTCAGGTACAGATTACTCATGAGCACAATTAAGTGCTCCAGAATACTCATATTTTGCATGTCATGATCCACACAATCGAAAGCCTTGCATAGAATATCTTTCTGATATTCTTTGTTTTCAGCCAGGATCCATGGGACATCAGCAATAATATCCCTCATTCCACGGCCTCTTCTGAATCTGGCTTGAACCTCTGGAAGTTCTCTGTCAATGTATGATTGTAGTTGTTTCTGTATTACCTTTAGCCTTTAGTAAAACTTTACTCGCATGGGATATCAAAGAGAATGTCCGATGATTTCCACATTCTTTTGGGTCACCTCTCTTTGGAATGGACACAAATATGGATCTCTTCCAATCAGTCGGCCAGATAGTTGTCTTCCAAATTTCTTGTCAGAGATGAGTGAGTGCCTCCTGTGCCTCCTCACATTCTTGAAAGATTTCAATTTGTATTCCATCAATTCCTGGTGCCTTGTTCTTTGCTAATTCCTTCAATGCACCGTGGACTTCCTCCTTCAGTATCATTGACTCTTGATCATATGCTGCCTCTTGAAACGGTTGAACATTAACCATTTCCATTTGGTACAGCAACTCTGTGTATTCCTTTCATCTTCTCTTGATTTTTTCTGCATCATTCAATAATTTTCCCAGTGAATCTTTCAATAATGAAAGTTGAGGTTTGAATTTGTTCTTCAGTTCCCCTAGCTTGAGAAATGCTCAGCGTCTTCTTCCTTTTTGGTTTTCTGATTCCAGAGCTTTGCACATTTTGTTGTAATATTTGGCTTTATCTTCTTGAGCTGATCTTTGAAATTTTCTGTTCAGCTCTTGGACCTCCTCATTTCTTCTATTTGCTTTATCATCTCTACACTGGAGAGCAAGTTTCAGTGTGTCTTCTGACATCCATTTTGACCTTTTCCTTCTTCTTGTCTTCTCAATGACTTTTTGCTTTCTTCCTGGATGATGTTCTTGATGTCATCACACAACTCTTCTGGTCTTCGGTCTCTAGTGTTTAATGTATCAAATCTGTTCTTCAGATGATCTCTAAATTCAGGCGGATCTGAAGCTCGTGGACTTGTTTTCATATTCTTCAGCTTCAGTTTGGATTTACATATGAGTAATTGATGGTCTGTTCTACAGTCTTCCCCTGGCCTTGTTTTCACAGATGAGATGGAGCTTTTCCATCATGTCTTTCTGCTGATGTAGTCAATTTGATTTCTATGTATTCCATCTGGTGAGGTCCATATGTATAGTCATCTCTTATGCTATCTAAAGAAGGTATTTGAAATGAACAAATCATTGGTTTATCAGAATTCTATCATGCCTTCTCCAGCATCATTTCTATCACCAAGACCATATTTCCCAACCACTGATTCTTCATCTTTGCTCCCAACCTTTACATTCCAATCACCAATAATGATCAATACATCTTGATTGCATGTTTGATCAATTTCAGATTGAAGAAGTTGATATAATTCTTCTATTTCATCCTCACTGGCTTTAGTGGTTGGTGTGTAAATTCGAATAAAAGTGGTATTAACTGGGTTTCCCTGTAGGTGCATGGATATTTTCCTATCACAGACAGCATTGTACCTCATGACTGATCTGGATACGTTCTTTTTGATGGTGAATGCAACACCATTCCTCTTCAATTTGTCATTCCCTGCATAGTAATCCATGTGGTTGTCAGATTCAAAATGGCCGATACCATTTTATTTCAGCTCACTAATGCCTAAGGTATTGATGTTTATGCATTCCATTTCATTTTTGACAACTTCCAATTTTCCCAGATTCATACTTTGTACATGTCATGTTCTGATTTTCAATGGATGTTTACAGCTGTTTCTCTTAATTTTGTGTTGTGCACCATCAGCAAATGAAGGTCCTGTAGACTTTTATCCCACAAGCTTTACTCCATTTGCTTTATCATGGTCAACTCTACTTTGAGGTGGCAGCTCTTCTCCATATTTTGAGTGCCTTCCAACTGGAGGGGCTCATTTCCTGGCACTATATCTGACAGTGTTTCTCTGCTATTCATAAGATTTTCAGTGACTAAATATTCAGAAATAGTTCATCACTCTTTCTTCCTAGTCTGTCTTTGTCTGGAAGCTCATCTGAAACCTGTCTACCATGGGTGACCCTGCTGGTATATAGAATACTGGTGGCCTAGCTTTCAGAATCACAGCAACTCATTATCCACCACTGTATGACAAACTGACAGACGAGTGGTGGCCATTTGGTTTTTAGTGGAAAATGTCACTTTATATTTTGAGGAGATCTGTGTGCATGCATAGTAGAACCCTCCAAGGGAGGGGGTGGGCTGTCCATTCATTTAGGCACCCCGCTAGTCTCCAGAATGGAGGTGTGCAGACAGCGAGAGACCAATGAACATAAAAAAGAATGTCCACGCCTGTATCTCCGCGGTTCTGTCAGGTATCTGCTCTTATAGAATGACTCATTTAATCGTGCTGGATCTGAATGCTATGTGGCATTGAACGAGGCTGCTTCTAAAACTACTGATCTTGAATTACACAGGTGAATCTTTAAAAATATATAGTAGAAAGAGCCATGTTTATTTTCACTGGCTTTCCTCCTGACTTTTCTCCCATAAAGCTTATCTGCTTATTACTCTGGTGTACATGTGGAGAGCAAGACAAAGTATGGCTTCTTTAAGGAGAACACAATGAAGTTTGAAGATTTCTCATTCCTTTTTTTTCAGCCATGACTAGGCTTAGAAATAGTACCAAAACAAGGTAGAGTTTCTACTTCAACTGTCTATTTTTTAAAAAAGCAATACATGGCTCTCTTAAATGACAATGATCTCCATTTGAGAGGATTGGGCAAGGTTGGAAAAAGAGCATGTAAAATGAGGAGCAGAAGATGGAGAAGATAATAGCTTCTAGCATTATCATAAGACTTTCATTTCAGGATCTCCAAGCTCTGTTGTAGTGGTATAGGATAAGCACTGGACTGCTAACTTCAAGGTTGGTGGTTCACATCCACCAGCCACTCCTCAGAAACCCTATACAGAGTTACTATGAGTAGGAATGGACTTGGTACTAAACAACAAGTACCTTATAAACACATGTTCAAAGGAGCTGAGTTAATTGACAAACTACAAAACACAGAAACTAGAAGAAAGAAGAGGAAGAAAAAAGCACAAGTTAGGGACTCTGGTCATCACATATCCTCATTCCTCCTCCTTGTTCCTGATACTCCAGGTCCTGCTCTATAGGATAAGTAGTCCCTTATTAATATAATTTGGGAAACCATGTAAAGGGTTAACTCCTCCCACCCTCAAAATACCTATTTTTCTGAGCCATCAAAGTGCTTGAAAATTTATCAATAAGAATCTTTTACTTATTCATTTATTTTCCCGATGCGTTTTATTCTGTGCCTGTTATGTGCTAGAGCAGAATGCCATAACATCATCATGAATTTCTAATATTCTCCATCTCTGAATATTATTACCAACTCAGTGAAAGGTCAGTCTACTGTTTCTTAAAGAACCAAGCTACAGGTAGCAATTCTGAGACACCACTGATTTGTTTCCACCATTCATCTCTCAGTTTGTCATACTGTGGTGGCTTACATGTTGCTGTGATGCTGAAAACATTAAATACCAAGGTGGCAGGTTTCTTCGGAAGTTCCAGACAAAGATAGACTAGAAAGAAGGAGAGATAGACCACTTCTGAAGACCTCAAGAACCTTATGAATAGTAGAGGGACATTGTCAGATATAGTGTTGGAAGATGAGACCCTCAGGTTGGAAGACACCCAAAATGCCTCCTCAAAGTAGAATTTACTATAATGATGCAAATGGAACAAAGCTTTTAGAACCTTCATTTGCTGATGGGGCACAACTCAAAACAGCTGCAAATAACCATCAATAATCAGATTGTGGAATGTACAAAGTAAGAATCAAGGAAAATTGTAAGTTATCAAAACTGAAATGGAATGCTTAAAGATTCTAGACATTAGAGAGCTCAAATGCACTGGTATTGGCCATTTTGAATTTGACAATCAAATGGTTTACTATACAAGGAACAAAATAAAGATGAACGGCATAACATTCATTGTCAAAAAGAGCATTTCAGGAGGAGGGGCGGCGCTTCCCTGACAGGCCAGGACAGGGACGTGGGCTCTGGAGAAAGGAGAGGGAGGTATCACAAATTGGGACCCCCGCCTGGTAGACAGACAGCTTTTGGGCAAACATAAAACATAAGGCTGCAACTTTATGAACTTGTTTTTTTTGAAGGATCAAATTATTGAGGAGTTATGAGCATTTCTAACTTCCACATACCTGCTCTGGGCACCTACCCCCAGGGAGAACCCCACCCACTGTGGAACCTAGCAGGGCCTGAGTGGAGCCATTCAAAAGGCTGACGCTCTCAGAAAACTAGAGCGGCCACAGGAACCAACATAGCCCATCCCAGGGGGGTCTTCACTGCCACATTGGACATTGCTGATGAGTATATAGGACAAATTAAGGGACTCAGGGCACAGGGAGACAGGGAGAGGCATTTTAGACGTCATAAAAAATGGACCCCATCTGCCTACAAGCACTAAGCCCATCCCCCACCTCTTCGGCCTAGACCAACCCTCTGCCCAGCCTCTTAGCCCCAGGCACGCCCAGCAAAGCATCAAGGTTTCCGCTGGCCCGAGCTGAGTAGCAGCTTAATACCAATAACAAAGCACCCCTGCTGTAGTTTAGTCCACCAGACCAAAGCCTTTAGATTTGCAGGAACTGTGGTTCCAGCCCAACAGTTGCTATTGGCAACCATATACTGGGTAGTAGTGGGTCATAATCCACCCCACAGTATCTCAACAAGTAGCAAAGCTCAGAGGGGCCCGAAACAGAGTAAGAACATTATAAACTAACTGAAGAAGCAGAGAGGGCAGGGCTTGCTGGCGGCTAGGGTGAAGGCAAAGTGAAGGTCAAAAGTGGCTCAGAATTCCAGGCAGAAAGGAGACAAGGCAGAGCGCCGGGATTCGGACCCACAGAGATAGGAGTAGTTTGGAGGCTTGGAGGCTTGTAGCCAATGAAGTTTGGAGCAGAGGCAGGAGGTTGCATTCCCTTGAATCTGCCGGCTAGGCTGGGAGACCTCGACCCACATCCTGGGCAAGACAGAGCGGCTGGACTAAATAGGGGTCGTAGAAATGCAGCAGAAAGGCTCCGCAGGAACATTTGTTGTTGTTGTTAAGTGCCGTCGAGTCGGTTTCGACCCATAGCGACCCTGAATATGGTTTCCGAGGCTGTAAATCTTTACGGGAGCAGATCGCCTCATCTTTCTCC
>NW_006408640.1:728389-729052 GCF_000296735.1 Chrysochloris asiatica | reverse complement strand
ACATACATCTGGGTGAGGGGAGGTGGGGGCTTAGCCGAGTGGCCGGGACCTGTCCCCACCTCTGGCACTTTCCTCTGCCAGGAGCTTATGCACCCGGACCAGGCAGTGATGCGGGTTTGGTCTGCCTTTCTTCACTGGTTTGAGAGGGAGCCCAGCGTAGTGTTGTGGGTTGAGATGCTGCACTGTAAACTCTATTGAACAACAAGGACGGTGGGACACAGCCGATGGTTCATGCTCAACAGCCTTTCATTGGAAACCTTATATAGGAGACACGGATGTGTGTCCTATTTGGTTGGCTTACATTCACTGGTTTGAGAAACAACCCATTGTAGCGCTGTGGATTGGGTGCCACTGCAGGGCCTTTTGGTCTGCGGGGTCGGTGGTTCAAGCTGACAGACCGCTCCTCGGAGGCCCTGTGTGAGGGATGCGGATTCATGTCCTTTGTGGTCTGTTGTTTTGTTTTCACTGGTTTGAGAGGAGTCCGGAACAGCATTGGAGGCTGAGGTGACGCACTGCAGGGCATTTTTGAGCTGCAGGATCGGTGGTACGTGCCTGCCAGCTGCTCCTCAGAGACCTTGTGGGGGATTGCTATGGGTTGGAAATGACTAGACAGCACCTAACAGCAAGGAGAGGAGGGCAGAAGTGATTGAAAGAGAGTTAGGA
>NW_006408640.1:727290-727878 GCF_000296735.1 Chrysochloris asiatica | reverse complement strand
CATTTTTGTTTTTGCTTTTGATCCTGATTTTGTTTTTGATATTTACCCAACTTCAGTTGTTTGGCTGTTACATAGCCCCCCTTTTGCTTTTGGAGGACTCTTTGTCTCACTATATTACACAAGAAGAGTCAGCAACCACGGCCAAAAAGCTAAGCTGCCATCACACCTTATAAAATACCAAAACCCAGGCAAGAACCAATACCAGCAGCCATATACCAGGGAAACAGGCAACACCTATGAAAGTCACTCTGAGTTAAGCAATAAGAAGAGGGAAAAGAGAAGACCACACCCTGATAACATCTCCCTGGAAACAATCAAAAAGCATAATAAACTACTAAAATACATACTCACTTAAGTATTAGGGCCACAGATAAACAGTTAACATGCCCAAGAAGCCAAAACAGATGATCATCTCAGCACATGTCCAAAAAAAGATAAAATATATGAGACAAGTGACCTAGAAGTAGACCTGGAATCCATTATGGAAGAAGGGCAGGCCCTGGAAATGTCTGAGAAAGAATTCAGAAAAATGAGTATGAAATGTTTCAAAACACTCTACAATGGAGTTGAGAAAAATAAGGAAGAAGT
>NW_006408640.1:713048-715018 GCF_000296735.1 Chrysochloris asiatica | reverse complement strand
GTGGGATTGCAAAATGGTCCAACCTCTCTGGAAAACAATATGGCGTTTCCACAGAAGGTTGAAAATAGAAATACCTTATGATCCAGCAATCCCTCTACTCGGTATTTACCCATAAGAGAAAGATATATGCATACCAATGTTTATAGCAGCACTATTTACAATAGCGAAAAGATGGAGACAGCCAAAGTGTTCATCAATTGAAGAATGGATAAATAAATTGTGGTACATACACTCAATGGAATACTATGCTACACTGAAGAATAACAAGGAAGGGGTAAGTCACCGCATAACATGGATGAACCTTGAGGACATTATGCTGAGTGAGATTAGTCAATCACAAAAAGAGAAATACTGCATAGGACCACTACTGTTAAAGACTAAGAAAAAGAAATTATACTTAAAAGGGGGTAGGGGGAAGTCTTTGTTGATTGTTGGGAAGTTGGTGACGGGGGGAAAGGGGGATGGCAGAGTGTAAGGTGGGGACTGGTGACAAGAGAGCTTGGGTGCTAGGGAGGGGGGCAATATACAGGGAGGGAGAGGGAAGTGGAGAAACGGGGCAGATAGGAAAATAATTGGGCAGATTCAAAAGGGCTAAAAAAAAAATACTACTAAGGGAAAGAACTCATACTAAAGGGTGTGTGGGGGGGATTCTTTGTTGATTATTGGGAGGTTGTAGGTGGATGAGGGGAGAGAGGGAAAGTTGGAGCACAGGGCAGGGATTAGACACAGGATAGTTTGGGTGATAGGGAGGAGGCAACATATAAGTAGGGAGAGGGTAATGGAAGAACAAAGCAGATGGGAGAACAATTAGACATGTCTGGGTGGGCTAAGTGAGACAGAGGTAAATAATGATATACGCACAACATGAGAACAACAGAGTTCTGGGATACAAAGATCGAGCCATGGTTGGAATGTGGAAAAAGGGGAGAATAATATTAAGATGCTTGGCTGTCTTTTGAATCTTGGTTCTCCTTGCATTATATTATAAAATAGTCACTAGATGGGGAGAGAACCGAATAGCAAAAAGCATCACCATAGAAAGCTTGTAAGTCAGTCTTCTGCCCATAACTGATTGAAACACCTGAAATGGGGCTACAATGTGTCCAGTGATGGAGGCTTCCTGCGGAGCCTCTGCAATATATAAGACTACAGATGGAAGCCTGAACCACATCCAGATCTCCAGAGACAGAAAATTCCCACTTGAAAGGACAAGCAGGCCAACCTGGAGTGGCTAGAAGAACAGAAGATACTTCTTGAAAGAAAGACCTACAGGAAAAATGTAACACAACATGGGCAGAACGACTGTTACTACAAGAATAAACAACATGCTGGCCCAGAAAACATCAAGGCAAGTGGTCGGGTCCCCTCAGAGAAAACCCCCTTCCAAGACTAAGATCAATGAGAATACACGCTGTGATTGGTGAACACGTGCGACACCGATAAAGGGAAGTGAGGAAAAAACAGCAATGAAGCAGTGAGCTAAGCCCTACAACGTTCAATAGACTTCTGTAAACCTGGGTGAAGATCAGGTGGGCCAGTGGTGTGGCAAGACCTGGGGATTCTTGGGCCCAGAATCAGTGACATAGCCACGGAGGTCTAGAGTGGAGAGTGAAGCGTCTAGCTGAAAAGAAGAGAGGGCATATGCATAAGAATACCCACACTTGCAGATGATACCTACTTGTCCTGGCTTCAATGGCTGGATGATCAGAACTCAACCAGAAGAAAAAAGAAGAGGGAAAAGAAAAAAAAAAAAAAAAAGTATGCTCATACAATTTGATGAACTTGACCCACACCTATGGAAGCAGTAGCTCAAAAGAGGGAGCGGGCCCTTGCAGCAAGAATCATTCCCACCCCTCCTACACACAGAGTGGATAGGGATGGCAACTTGGACATTGGCTACCCAAAAAGGGGGTTGGGGGCTACAAAGGCAAGAAGTGACTGGCTTACAAGCTTTCAAGAGGGAACCTAGA
>NW_006408640.1:698812-712688 GCF_000296735.1 Chrysochloris asiatica | reverse complement strand
AAGCACAGTGCTGCTTATGATAGGAAAATATATATTTACGTACAAGAAGACCAGTTAATGTCACTATTATTCAAATTTAGACATTTAAAAAAAAAAAAAAAAAGAGCATTTCAAAATCTATTTTTAAGCACAATGCTGTCTGTGATAGGATAATACCCATAACCCATATGTTACAAGGAAGGCCAGTTAATTTCACTATTATTCAAATTTAAGCACCAACTACAAAAGCCAGTGATAATGAAAATGAAGAATTCTACCAACTTCTTCAGTCTGAAATTAATCAAACATGCAATCAGATGCACTGCTAATTATTAATGATTGGAATGCAAAATGAATGATCAGTAGATAGAAATATGGTGGCGATGATGCAGGAGACTGCATGATACAATTTTGGAAGACCAACAACTTATGCATTGCAAATATCTTTTAAAATCAGCATTAAATGGTGACTATACACATCGCTCTTACCAGACAGAATACCAAAGACTCAAATTGACTACATCTCTGGGGTGAGATAGTGAAGAAGCTTGATATCATCAGCCAAAATAAGATCAGGGGCCAATTGAGAACAGACCACCAATTGCTCATATGAAAGGTGAAACTGAAGTTGAAGAAAATGAAAACAAGTCTATGAGACCCAAATTTTTTCCATCTGAATTTAGATCACATCTTTAGATGACCTTGATTTTTCCATCTGAATTTAGATAACATCTCTAGAACAGATCTAATGTATTAGACACTAATGACTGAAGACCAGAAAAACATCATACACGAAGAAAGAAAATGGTTATTTAAAATACAGGAAAGAAAGAAAAGACCAAAATGGATGTTAATAGGCAATATACAATAACAGAGGTTGGCAGAAGAAGGTTGTGGCAGACACAGGGAGGAATGCAAGGGTTAAAGTGAAGAGAAGTAAATACTGTTAACTGATGGTCTGTGGAGGGGATTGCAATCATTGTAATGAACCAAATACATGATTTGTTGATTTTAAAATTGGTGATCTGCTCTATAAACCTTCACTCAATTCATAGTAAAATTAAAAAAACAAAAAACCCAAAAGATAATGGAATTTTTTCCATGAAGTTTTTGAAGCCCTTATTATATAGTAAACATGTTAATATTTTTATTTACTTATATGTTTATGTCAGTCTCAATTCCAGAAAGGATTTAAAAACACCTTGCAAAGCTAAAATTTATAATAAAAGATTGGGAAAATAAGGGCTAAAATGTAAAGCTGCTAACTTCAGAAAAGATATGTTTTAGGTATCACTGAGTTGGTTCCCACTCAGAGCAACTCTATGCACAACAGAACAAAGCACTGTCCAGTTCTGTGCTGTTCTCACAATTGGTGGTAGAGTTTTTCAATTTCATCATCCTTGGATTCAGTTAGTGTATAAATTTGAATAATAGTGGTATTGACTGGTCTTTCTTGTAGATGAATGGATATTATCGTATTACAGACAGCATAATACGTCAAGATAAATCTTGAAATGTTGTTTTTGATGATGAATGTGATGTCATTTCTTCTCAATTTGTCATTCCTAGCATAGTAAGCTATGTGTTTGTCTGATTCAAAATGGCCAACACCAGTCTTTTCAGCTCACTAATACCTAGGATATTGATGTTTATATGTTCCATTTCATTTTTGAAAACTTCCAATTTTCAAAATTTCAAATTCCTAGATACATATTTCATACATTCCATGCTCCCATTATTAATGGATGTTTGCAGATGCTTCTCCTAATTTTGAGTTGTGCCCCATCAGCAAATGAAGGTACTATAAGCTTTACTCCATTCCCATCATCACAGTCAAGACTATTTTGAGGAGGCAGCTCTTCCTCAGTCATATTTTGAGTGTTTTCCAACCTGAGGGGTTCATCTTCTGGCACTATATCTGACAATGTTCTCATGCTATTCATCGTGTTTTAATATTCAATATTCTGGTGCTATCTGACAGAGTTTCACTGCTATTCATAAGGTTTTCAGTGGCTAAGTCTTCAGAAGTAGTCCACCTCTCCTTCCATATCTGTTTTAGACAGGAATCTCAGATAAAATCTCTCTACCGTAGTTGACCCTGCTGGCATTCAAAATACTGGTGGCATAGCTTCCATTATCACAGCAACTTGCAAGCCACCACAGATGAGTGGTGGCAAAAAAAAACAAAACAAAACAACAACAGAGAGTGAGAGAGAGAGACTCATCATGAAAAAGGGATGTTTCTCATCTTCACCCTTGTTGTTGTTGTTAAGTGCCGTCGAGTCGGTTCCGTCCCATAGCGACCCTGTACAGGGTTTCCGAGGCTGTAAATCTTGATGGGAGCAGAAATCTTCATCTTTCTCCCGCGGAACATCTGGTAGTTTCAAACTGCTGACCTTAAGGTTCGCAGTCCAATTCGTAACCACTATGTTACCAGAGCATCTTCACCCTTACTTAATATTTATTGCTGAAAAATGGAAATCCTATGTACAGTTTAATTATTCATAGCAGCATTGTATCATTGTTATGACTTAAGTGTTTTAAAGCACTTAAAATTTTAAAATAAATCCACTCTGGATAGAAATGTAACATATCAGTTTAAAAGACATGGAAAAGAAAAATAAGTAAAAGAGAATGTTTATGTTGTTAAGTGCCATTGAGTCAGGTATGACTCATAGCAACCCTGTATAGGGTTTCTGTGGAGGATGGTAAGCTTGAACCACAGACCTTGTGTTTCAAACTGACCTTGTGGTCCAGCACTTATCCTATAACACCACACCAGAAGAATGGAGACTATCAACTACACATTTTAGGTGTTTTTTTCTTTGATATTTTCTTACAAAGAGTATGAGTGATTATTGAGGAAAACCCCAAACCTACTACAACTGAATTGATTCTGACTCAAAAATACGCTGTATAGGCTATCTGAGAATGTGAATATTTATAGGAGCAGCCTCAGCTTTTTACCACCGAGAGACTGGTGAGTTTGAACCATCAACCTTGCAGATAGCAGCCCAATGCCCACCCCACAGTGTCAGAGTATAAAGTCATTATGAGTCAGAATCAACTTGATGGCAATAGTTTTTTTGTTTGTTCTTGTCTCCTATAGAAATGTATTTACACACAGAGTCCTGGTATGGTGCTGTAGGATAAGCACTCAGTCATAAATCGGTTCAACCTAAAGGTCTGTGGTGAAAACTTACTAGCCACTCCTCCAAAACCCAAATGTAGGGCCACTATGAGTCAGAACTGACTGATGGCTTATAACAACAGCAGTGAATATAATAGAACATTATTAAAATCATGCTATAATATACCTTTTAAAAATTATGCTTTGTATGAAATGTTCAAATAATTGAATATACAGATAAAGAAGGCATCTTGGTGTGGCGCTGCTCCCCAATGTCTGTTTGAACCACAAGGTCAGAGGTTCAAACTCACCAGTGGCTCCTCAGAAATCCTGTACAGGGTTGCTATGAGTCTGACATTTAACAACTTAACAACAGCAATGGAGCAAAGGTTTATTTTTATAATGATGACAATGTTCTGAAATTAGATTATTTTGATGATTACATAACTAAATTTATAAAAACAATAGATCATTTTGAATCAGTGAATTTTATGGTATGTATATTATGTATCAAGAAAACTGTTAAGTATTGAAGCTAGCTCATTCAAGATATCACAAAATGAATTTCATGTAGTCTTTGAAATTTTCATCCATTATCTTTTGTTAAATTATACCATAGGATTATTATGCAAATCCCCAACTTGTAAGAGTGATCACTTTGCTCTAGTTCATCAACTTTATGACGTATTATAATAGAAGGTTCTTCAGAAATGAAAAGAAAAAAAAAAAACATTTCATGAATTAACACCTAATAGTAATAGGAGCTCTGGTAGCGTAGTGGTTACGAATCGGGCTGCGAACTGGAAGGTCAGCAGTTCGAAACTACCAGCTGCTCCGCGGGAGAAAGATGAGGCGATCTGCTCCCGTAAAGATTTACAGCCTCGGAAACCCTATTCAGGGTCGCTATGGGTCAGAACCGACTCGACGGCACTTAACAACAACAACAACAGTAATAGGTAACAGTCCTAGTATGGCTCTGTGGAATAATGCACTGGGCTGCAAGGTCAATTTGAACCACAAGTTCAGTGGTTCAAATTCACCAGCTGCTCCTTGGAAACCTTATATAGAGTTGCTATGAGTCAGAACTGATTCAATGGCACTTCACAACAACAACAACAATAATAGGAAGGGGAACTCAGAGGCTCTATAGGATAAACACTGTACTGAGAACCATAAGGTTGGCTGTTCAAGCCCACCAGCCTAATGAAGAAAGTTGAGGCTTTCTCATATGGCAAAGAGTAATACTCTTAGAAACCCTTGGAAACCCAGGGTCTCTATGAGTCAGAACCGACTCAACAACATTTAACAACAACAACAATAATATATATAGACACATTCACTATTTCATTAATTTATCCATTCATTCTATAAATAACTACAGAATGCCTTCCATTTGCCATTCTTTGAGGAACCACTGAGAAAAGTTCAGGGAGCCAATTTTGGATTACTACAAGTGTGTGGGGGGATCACATGCTTTTCTCCCAACAACCAAGAAAATAATTTGCTAAATAAAATATGAGAAGCATGTTTAAAAGGAAATAGTCTAAGCAGGCATAAGTTCATAGTTTCAAAATTTTAAAGGTTCTTAGCAATGTTCAGAGTTCCATCATTTGATAGATAAAGGAATTGAACAATGGGAGTTAGTGAAATAAAATCTTCTAAAACCCACAAACTTATGTTTAAAGCAAAACATAACAACAACAAAAACAGTTTTCTTTTTAGAGGCATATTTCTAAGGCAAACTTTCTGGGAGAGTCTCAATTATAAGTACTTTTATTCTTTCCCAAAGGGCCCTTTAGCATGTATATGGATGTATATGATTTATTTTTATTTCTTTGTTAAGGCTTATAAAAATAAATTCCTAAATGAAAAGAGTTTTTTACTAACTGATTTTTATTCCTTTGTTATTCCACAGTTTTGCTTTATAAAATACAGTCATCAAAGCCAATATTATTAACTTATTAAACCTGGTCTTCTACTTGCCTTCAAATTGTTAATTATTCCCTGTTGTTCTCATTGTAGAAATAATGTCATCTTTTGACATCTGGATGGTATCACTATACGTTTTCTTTCTTTTAGCTGGAGCTGGATGCTGGTAAGGTGAGGGGAGGCATTCAGGAGCTGGAGCACAGGACAAGGAGTTCAGACAGAGCCACTCCATCTACTGAGCACAGTTGCTGTTTGACTTCAGACAGCCAGTCCACTTCTCTGGGCTGCTATTGCTCAACTGTAAAATGAGAAATTCTGTTACATCTGTATTTCTCAGTCAAAGAGGCTCAAACTTGAGGTCCCTAAACACAAAAGAATACATGGAATCTTCTTCAAAGTGATTATTTAATCATAATTTAAAACATTTTGATTTTATTAATACAATAAAATTTATAAGAAAGCAGAATACTAAATGCATAAAATGTTAAATCGGAAATAGAGATATCTCTTCAAAATTCCTCCTTTCAGGGAATGCCTTTAGTTCACACAAGGAACCCTGGGGTACATGCCCTCTGTTCTAAGGGAACTTCAGCAGGGTGCTTTGGAAGCAGTTATGGTTGGTTCTTTTCGGCTCCTAGCTCTTAAACTGAGATCTAGGTCCCTGATTCAGGCAGGAGCCACTCCACTAAGTGCCTGCAGGCACCCTTTTCGTGTTCACTTCCCTCCATTCTCCAGGACTTGGACAAGACTAAGGTACCTCTGTATCCACTCCAAGGCTAATTCTCATTTTCTTAGCAGAGTTGTTGTTGTCAGGTGTCTTCAACTTGGCTCCGATTCATAGCAACCTTGTATAGGGTTTTCCAAGGAACAGCTGGTGAGCTTGAACTACCAACCATGTGGCTCAAACTGACTTTGCAGTCCAACACATTAACCCACAATGCCACATAGAGTGGTCAAGTTAAAATGCTGAAGAGAGAAGGACTAGAAATTGATGTTCTAGTGCTAGGTGAGTAGTAAGTCCTTCGTGTCACCAAAGTCCCTGGTCCACTCAGTTCAGATGGCATGACACAATGAGACCAGGTTGCTAAAGTTTGGATTTGGGTTTTATTAGAAAGAAGAAGAAATATTGCAATAACAACAACTAGACAAATCTCAAAGCAAAAAATTGAAAAATGAAAAAGGATCCCAAAGTAGGGAATTAGAGGAACGTGAAGAGTCAGATAAGTCCTTCAGACCTAGGTCAAACTACAAGGGAAAAAAGTGAAGAGTGTTCCACACTTGAAGTGTGATATCTGCAAAGCAGCATCCCAGAAGAAGTGTCAAAGCAGACTCTGACACACCTAGAAGGGGGCACTCTAACAACTTTGGGGTTTTGTGCTTTTATTCTTTAATTTTGCTTTTAATCTATGTATGGTTTGTTTCTAATTTTTGCTATGACACTGTTGTTTTTAGGTGCCAATGAGTAAGGTTTGACTCATCGTGACCCATGTAAAACAAAACAAAAAGCCATCCTCACAATTTTTGTTATGTTTATGCCCATGGTTGCAGCCACTGTTTCAATCCATCTCTTTGGGGGGTTCTTCTTCTTCATTGACCCTCTACTTAACCAAGTATGGTCCCTCCTGACAACATGTTCAAAGTACATGAGGTTAAATCTCACCATCCATTCTCTGAAGGATCATTCTGTCTGTAATTCTTCCACCATAGGTTTGTTTGTTCTTCTGGCAGTCCATGGCACTTTGAAATTTCTTCTCCAATTCAAATTCTATGATTTTCTTTATTCACTGTCCAACTTTCACATGTATGTCAGTCCTCAACTGACATCACTGCTCTTTAACCCTATGAAGAGGTCTTTCACAGAAGATTTACCTAATGCACTACATCATTTGATTTTTGAAAGGTGCTCCAATTAGCATTGATTGTGGATCCATTGATTTTGTTGTTGTTGTTGACGTATTTAAACATTTATTATTAGACAGTCATTTAAATTCTTGAAATTTAAAAGAATTTAAAAAACTGATTACAACTGCTTCAAAAACAGCACTGGTAATGGCTCAGTTTCAACTATTAGCAATGCCAGATTGTTTCAAGTTGAATAAGGTCCCGTGTGTGTGTGTTAAAATGTTTTATTGTGAATTATGTGATCATTTACATGGGAGAACATCAGTTTTACATTCATTCTATCGTATATCGTTTCCTTGCCATGGTTGCAATCTCCCCCATGCATTATCAACCAACCAAAGGATATACCCTGCAAGCCTGCCCCCCGCACTCCCCTGGTCTTCAGCACACAGACAGTCCTTCTCTCTCTCTGGATCTAAAGTCCCCAGCTGCTCCATCTCTCTATGTCATCTTCGCTGCCTCCATCTCAGGCATCACTGCTTCTCTGGGTAGGGTCCCGCTTTCTGCTCTTGTCCATTGGTGGTTCTAGGGACCTCTGCTCCTAGACTGGAAAGTTAATCACTCCTCTCCTTGCTATAAAATGTCTACCTTTACATTTCCAACCTTCACAATCAGTCCTGATAACAATTATTCACTATTGTATCACAAGAGACCCATCCGCATTTCATTTCATCAGCCATACCTAGACAGATTGGGTACTACTCACTGGAGATTCTACCTTCCTCCAGGCCCTCTGGATCTAGGTTCCCTCTTGAAAGCTTGTAAGGCAGTCACTTCTTGCCTTTGTAGCCACCCCACTTTGGATAGCCAAGGCCAAGTTGCCCATCCCTGTCTACTCTGTGTATGGAGGGGGTGGAAATGATTCTTGCTGTAAGGATTTGTTCTGTCTTTTGAGCTATTGCATCCATAAGTGTAGGTCAAGTTCATCAAATTATATTAGATTACTTTTTTTCCTCTCCTTTCTTCTTCTGGTTAAGCTCTGATCGTCCAGTCATTGAAGCCAGGTCAAGTGGGTATTATCTTGAAGTGTGGATGTTCTTGTGCATATGCCCTCACTTCTTATCTGCTGGTCGCTTCACTCTCCACTCTAGGCCTCTGTGGCTATATCACTGACTCTGGGCCCAAGAGTCCCCAGGTCTTGCCACACTGCTAGCCAACCATGTCTTAACCCAGGTTCACAGAAGTCTATTGAACATTGTAGGGCTTAGCTTGCCACTTCATTGCTGTTTTTCTCTCAGTTCCCTTTATCGGTGACGAGCGTGGTCACCAATCAGAGTGTGTATTCCATTGAGTTTTAGTCTTGGAAGGGGGTTTGCACTGAGGGGACCCGATCACTTGCCTTGATGTTTCCTGGGCAAGCAACTTGTTTGTTCTTGTAGTAACAGTCGGTCTGCCTCTATTGTTTTGTATTTTTCCTGTAGGTCTTTCTTTCAAGAAGTGTCTTCTGTTTTTCTAGCCACTCCAGACTGGTCGGATCCATTGAATTTTGACAGGTGCTCCAATTAGCATTGACTGTGGATCCAAGTAGTCTTTGACAACTTCAGTCTTTTCTCCACCATGCTTATAAGTTTGTTGTGATTGTTGTTAAGTGCTTTTGAGTCAGTTCTGACTCATAGCAACCCTACATAGGGTTTCCACAGAGTGGCTTGTGGGTTTCAACTGCCAACTTTGTGATTTGAACCAACCTTCTGGTCCAGTGCTTATCCTACAGCACCACACTAATTTAATTGTAGTTTTGTTTTCTTTACCTAGAGGTACAATTCATCCTGAAGACTGTAGTCTTTCATCTCCATCAATAAAAATTCCAAGTCCTCTTTACATTCAACAAGCAAAGTTGTGTCATCTGCATATTACAAGTTGTTGATGAATATTCCTCCAATCCTGATGCCACGTTCTTCTTTATATATTCCAGTTTCTTATATTATTTGCTCAGTTTACAGATAGAATACATATGGTGATGCACACCTTTCCTATTTTAAACCATTCAGTGTACCCTTGTTTTAGTTAAATAACCAATTCTTGGACTCTGTACAGGTTTCTCATGAGCACAATTAAGTGTTCTGGAATATTTATGGTTTGCAATGTTGTACAATTTGTTATGATGCACACAAGTGAAATGCCTTTGCAAAGTCAATAAAGCACAAGTAGTCATCTTTGTGATATTCTCTGCTTTCAGACAAGATCCTTCTGATGTCAGCAACAATATCCTTAGTTCTAGGTCGTCTTCTGAATCTAACTTGAATTTCTGACAGCTCCATGTCAATGTACTGTTGCAACTGTTTTTGAATTATCTTCAGTAAAAATTTACTTGCATATTATATTATTGATATTATTTGATGGTTTCTAAAGTCTTTTGGGTTACTTTTCTTTGGAACAGGCACAAATATGGATTTCTTCTAATCATTTGACCAGATAGTTGTCTTTCAAATTTTCTGACATAGATTAGTGAGTCCCTCCAGTACTGCATCCATTTATTGAAACATTTCAATTTATATTCTCTCAATTCCTGGAGCCTTGTTTTTTCTTAATGCCTTCAGTGTAACTTGGATTTCTTTATTCAGTACCACTGTTTCTCAAAGGAGCTCTGGTAGTGTAGTGGTTACAAATTGGGCTACAAACTGCAAGGTCAGCAGTTCAAAACTACTAGTGTTCGGCAGGAGAAAGATGAGGGTTTCTGTTCCCGTAAATATTTACAACATCAGAAGCCCTCTACAGGGCTGCTATGAGTCGGAACTGACTCCATGGGACGTAAACACCACTACCACCACCACTGTTTCTTAATCATATGCTACCTCCTGAAATTTTTGAATGTCAACCAATTCTTTTTGGTGCAATGACTGTGCCTTTTGTCCATTTTCTTGGGATACTTCATGCACTGTTCAATATTTTGCCCATAGAATCCTTGAGTATTTCAAGTTGAGGCTTGAATTTTTCTTCAGTTTTTTCAGGTTGAGAAACGTTGAGTGTGTTCTTCCCGTTTTGTTTTCTAACTCCACTTTTTTTTTTTTTTTTTGACATTTCATTATAATATTTTACTTTGTCTTCTTAAGCTGCCCTTTGAAATTTTCTGCTAAGTTATTTTATTTCCTCATTTCTTCCTCAGGATCGGACAGTGTTCATTTTGCTGTGCTTAAGTTTGCTATCATTTGGTCAGAGGAAAAGAGGAAGACCTCCAGCGAGATGGATTGGCAAAGAGTCAGCATCAATGGGCTCAAGCGTGGTTGACCCAGGACTGGGCAGTGTTTTGTTCTGTTGTGCATAGGGTCACTATGAGTTGGTACCAACATGATGGCACCCAACAACAATAACAAATCAGAGCCCCTGAGGTTGTCCGTATTTTTTCATTGATGATGTTTATAGTTCTAGTCTTTACATTTAGGTCTTAATCCACATTGAGTTAATTTTTGTATATGATATCAGATATGAGTCTTGTTTCATTTTTCTGCAAATGGATTTCCAGTTTTGCCAGTACAATTTGTTGAAGAGACTGTCTCTTCCCCATTTAATGTGTTTTGGCCCTTTGTTGAAGATCAACTGACTGTTGTTGTTAAGTGCCGTTGAGTTGGTTCTCACCCATAGTGACCCTGCAACTGACTGTTGTTGTTGTTATTAAGTGCCATCGAGTCGATTCCAACCCATAGAGCTTCTATATAGGGTTTCCAAGGAGCAGCTGGTGAACTTGAACCACCAACCTTGCAGTTCAAATGACTTTGCAGTCCGACGCTTCAGCCCACAGCACCACACCAGGACTCTCGCAACTGACTGTAGGTGGATTTATTTCTGCATTCTCAATTTTGTTCTGTTGATCTATGTACTGGTACCAGGGTGTTTTGACTACTGTGGTTGTGTCGTGGGTTTTAAGATTGGGAAGTGAGAGCCACCTACTTTGTTCTTTTTAAATAATGTTTTGCTTACCCGGGGTTTCTTTCCTTTCCATATAAAGTTAGCAATTAGTTTTTCCATCTCTTTAAAGAATGATGTTGAAATTAAGATTGTTATAGCATCATATCTATAGATTGCTTTTGGCACTAGTGGCATTTGCACAATGTTACATCTTCCTATTCATGAACATAGTCAGTTCCTCCATTTCTGCAGATTTCTTTTGGTTTCTTGTAGTTGTGTTTTGTAGTATTCTTTTTATAAGTCTTTTGTTTGTCTGGCTAGATTTATTCCCAAGTATTTAATCTTTTGGGTGGCTATTGTAAAGGGTATTGTTTTCCTGATTTTCTTTATTAGTGTAAAATATTTCTGTATCACTCAATAATTTGCCAAGAGAATCCTTCAATAATGAGAGTCGAGGCTTGAAATTTTTCTTCAGTTCCCCCAGCTTGAGAAATGCTGACCGTGTTCTTCCTTTTTGGTTTTCTGACTCCAGTTCTTTGAACATTTTGTTGCAATATTTGACTTTGTCTTATCAAGCTGACCTTTGAAAATTTCTGTTCAGCTCTTGGACCTCCTCATTTCTTCCATTTGCTGGAAAGCAAGTTTCAATGTCGCTTCTGACATCCATTTTGACCTTTTCCTTCTTTCTTGTCTTCTCGGTGACTTTTTGATTTCTTCATGTATGATGTTCTTGATGTCATCAAAAATGATAATAGAAAGGAAATGGAAAAAGAACAGAACAAGGTGACTAAAGAATAAACAAACAAAAACAATGAAAGGAAAAAAACAACAACACGTACAAAACATACACACACTCACAAGAAAACCAATGCCGCTTTCCTATTTAGAGAGGACAAAACTCTAGGAGGCTCTTGCCAGCCAAGGAGCTCACTAAGTGTATATAGGAGGAATGTGACAGTGGAGTGCCTGGCCCTAAGTAGAGTTCCTATGGACCTACATCTTATCTCTATTCAGGACACTCAGTCTGGAAGTAGTTTTTGTAGGCCCTTGATGGAGCTGGTTTCAGTGTCTGTTAAGACCACAGAGCAGCTGGTGACAAGGAGGCTGGTTATAAAGATTTCTGCTAGACTTATGCTGGTTGTATGTGGGTTCTGTGGGTCTGGAGCTGAGCCTGCCTGAATCCAGGTACCAGACAGGCACAGTTGACTCCCACAGCCTCCTCCTCACACTAGTGTGACTCACATCCAGGTGGTTCTAAACTCCTAGAGAGCAGAGTCTGCACTGGGGGTAGATAAGGGTATTAGCTGACCACACCTTTGGTCACCAGAAATACATGGGAAAAAAGAAGGAATTACGTTTTTCTCATCATATGTGGGATGTGCTCTGCCAGACTACCGTATTTTGCCAAACTTACCCACAAAAGTTCACAACTGTCATGCTGTATTTGGCTGGTAGTTAAACAGTTAGCCTCCCTTTTTTGCTGACTTAGCTTCTCCCAGCAAACACTCAAGCTACTTTTCTAATTTTCCTTCTGATGTTCATGGTACCAGGATTTTCACCTGTGTCTGCTTCATTTTTGTTGAAGAGGGCCCATGCAGTGCATCTGACTAGTCCATCATCTTTCTAGAAGTCCTTCCATTATCTTAATTCCATTTTCCCATGAGATTTTGAAGTACATGAATGCATTAACTAGAGATGAACAAGAGAGGAAAATCAGTAGGAACCACAATTTTTTATAATTAAAAGCATCCATTTTTCTTTTGAGATTTGCTTACAAGGAGAGATTTTGAATAATTTGGATTTACTTTATTTTTTTTTTTTTTTCTTGTGTCCCATAAGAGATCTTTGTGTGAACGGAAATATCTCAACTTTGGGAACTAGACAAACTCTTTTTCTATGTTTGCCATTGTTGTTAAGTGCCATATAGTCGGTTCAGACCTATAACGACCTACAGACCCTGCCAGACTACTTTCTGTTGTCAAACTTGCCAGATAGAGCATGACAGTTGTGAACTTTTGTGGGCAAGTTTGGCAACAGAAGGTAGTCTGGCAGAGTCTCGTTCTAGGTCTGAACCGACTATATAAAGACCTATATAGACCTATAGGGTTTCTGAGGAGCAGGTGGTGAACTTGCACTGCTGATTCTGCAGTTCAAACCAACTTTGCAGTCCAGGGCAATAACCAACACCACCACACCAGGACTATAGTGCTTAATAAAAATGTGAGAGTCACTGTTTACAAAACACAAGAGGAAATATCTAGCAATTAATATTTAACAACCCCTCAGAACTTCCAACACATACTACAGTCAGAACCCTCAAATGAAAGCATAGATGTGAGATAAGGGGATTCTGTGGTGGCTGGTGTCTGTGTGCTGTGGAGTTTGTTCCGACTCATAGCGACCCTGTACAGGGTTTCCGAGGCTGTAAATCTTTATGGGAGCAGAATGCTTCATCGTTCTCCTGTGGAAGAGCTGGTAGTTTTGAACTGTTGACCTTGTGGTTCGCAACCCGATTCGTAACCACTACGCTACCAGAGATCCTTAAGGGGATTCTAGTTAGATGGAAATATGTCTCCCACCTACCATCTCCCCCATAGGACCATCCTTTTCTGGGGGAATATAGATTGATTGACTTCTTGTTGTTGTTAAGTGCCATCGAGTCGATTCTGACCCATAGCGACCCTGTATAGGGTTTCCAAGGAGCAGCTAGTGAGTTAAACCACTGACCTTGCAGTTCAAATAACTTTGCAGTCTGACACATTAGCCCACAGTGCCACACCAGGACTCTGAATCCAGAGTTTCTAGAAAGTGCTTTTGTAATCCTATAATTACATCCTTGTAACTTTACCTTCCTCTCCACTCCAGGTGTGAACTCAGATCCAAAAGATTTCATAGGACTGGACACACCATATGGACTGGGGTTTTACTAACATAATTAAGAACTCTCTATGCATTAAAATCCCTCCTGAATTTAGAAATCATCTGAAGACCAAATTTGATGAATTAAACACTAAAGACCGAAGACCAGAAGAGTTGTGGGATGACATCAAGAACATCATACATGAAGAGAGCAAAAAGTCATTAAGAAGACAA
>NW_006408640.1:695377-696368 GCF_000296735.1 Chrysochloris asiatica | reverse complement strand
GTCGCTATGAGTCGGTTCTGACTCGATGGCACCTGACAACAACAACAATGCATTAAAATGATGACCCCCCCCCCATCAAACAGGTATAGATGTCTTTATTTTCTCTATCATCTTTTCCTAAAGCAAGGTATATTTTATTGTATTTTTCCTGAGCATGACCATCCTGAGGCCAGATGTGCTTTCCAACTGGCATGTGCGTTTCCAGGACTACCTTATTCTATACCAGATGGGGTCTGCCAGGGATCATTCTGAGGCCTTTCTGCACACAAACTATGTCTTACATAGAAAATATTCTAATACTTAACTTGTGTCAGAATCAGCCTTTGAGAAAAATACTGTATTCCAAATGCACAAAATGGGTAAACTTAAATAATTTGCAAAAGTTAAAAACAAAATAAAATTTAATATGACATTGTTGTTAGGTGCCATTGAGTCAATTCCAACTCATAGCAATCCTATGCATAACAGAAGGAAACACTGCCCGATCCTGCACTAACCTCACAGTGGTTGTTACACTTGAGTCCATTGCTGCTGCCACTGTGCCAATCCATCTTGCTAGCCTGGGCATTACTTAAAATGTGGTTGATATCCTTCTGTAAGTTTTCTTGTAATGTTACATTTAATGAAGAAAATATTGAAATAATGCTACCTTTAACACAGATATTTTGTAACCTTAATTCTGCTTCTAAATTTTCACACTAAAAATTATTTATCAAGAGAAACAAATTTGAAAGCAGTGTCAGATTCTACGTATGTGAGCGAGATGTGTGTGTCTCTGTGTACATGTATGTGAGGTATGTTATGTCAAATATTCTTTCTAAGGCTTTCTACAATATATCAATAGCTGTTTTTGTTTTGTTTTGTTTTTAAGGTTTTTATTGTGGTTTGCGTGAAAGTTTACAGGGCATATCCTCAGTTTCACATTCAACAATTCATATAACTTGTTTCATTACATTGATTATAATCCCCTCCATATACCATCAGTTAAAAG
>NW_006408640.1:684864-694029 GCF_000296735.1 Chrysochloris asiatica | reverse complement strand
CTTATGATCCAGCAATTCCTCTACTTGGTATTTACCCATAAGAAAAAACGAGCTACAACACGAGAAGATATATGCACACCAATGTTCATAGCAGAACTATTTACAATAGCAAAAAGATGGAGACAACCAAAGTGCCCATCAACTGAAGAATGGATAAACTGTGGTACATATACACAATGGAATATTATGCTACCTTGAAGAATAACAAGGAAGAGGCAAGCCACCACATAACATGGATGAACCTTGAGGACATTATGCTGAGTTAAATTAGTCAGTCAGAAAAAAAGAATTACTGCATAGGACCGCTACTGTAAAAGACTAAGAAAAAGAAACCATACTAAAGGGGGGTAGGGGAAAGTCTTTGTTGGTTGCCGGGAAGTTGTGATGGGTGGGGGGGAGGAGGGAGCACAGGGCAGGGATTGGACACAGGAGACCTTGGGTGCAGGGGAGGGAGGCAATATAGAGGGAGGGAGAAGGAAGTGGAGGAATGGGGCAGATGGAAGAACAATTGAGCATGTTGGAATGGGCTAAGTGGGACAGAGATAAAGGACGATATATGCACAGCCTTGGAACTGCAGGGCTCTGGGATACAGGGATTGAGTCATGGTTGGAATGGGGTTGGGGGGAATGGTGTTAAGATACTTGGCTGTTTTTTGAATCTTGTTTTCCTTGCATTATAATATAGAGTAGACACTTTAGGGGGAGATAAAGGAATAGTCAGAAACATCACCATAGAAGGCTTGTAAGTCCGTCTTCTGCCTATAACTGATTGGAATACCTAAAATGAGGCTACAGCATGCCCAGTGAATGAGGCTTCCTGTGGAGCCTTTGCAACACATAAAACTATAGGTAGAAACCTGAACCACATCCAGATCTCCAGAGATGAGAAATTTCCACTTGAAAGGATAAGCAGACCAGCCTGGAGCGGCTAGAAGAACAGAAGATACTTCTTGAAAGAAAGACCTACAGGAAAAATACAAAACCATAGAGGCAAGTGGACTGTTACTACAAGAACAAACAAATTGCTTCCCCAGGAAACATCAAGGCAAGTGGTTGGGTCCCCTCAATGCAAACCCCCGTCCAACACTAAAACTCATTGGAAATACTCGCGCTGATTGGTGACCACACACATCACCGATAGGGGGAAGTGCGGTAAAAGCAGCAATGAAGTGACAAGCTAAGCCCTACAATGTTCAGTGGGCTTCTGTGGACCCAGATGGGGACCTGGTTGACAAGCAGTGTAAGGATACCTCGGAACTCTTGGGCCCAGAGTCAGTGGTGTGGCCACAGAGGACTCGAGTAGAGAGTGGAGCTTCCAGCTGATGGGAAGAGAGGGCATGTGCACAAGAACGCCCACACTTGCAGATGGTACCCACGTGATTTGGACTGGATGACTGGATGATCAGAGCTCAACCAGGGGAAGAAAGAAGAGGAAAAAAAAGAATGATCTGATACAATTTGATGAACTTGACCTACACCTACAGATGCAGTGACTCAAAAGAAGGAACAAATCCTTACAGCAAGAAACATTCCCAACCCCTCCACACACAGAGTAGACAGAGATGGGCAACTTGGACATTGTATACCCAAATTGGGGGGGAGGGGCGGGGTGCGGAGAGACTACAAAGGCAAGAAGTGACTGGCTTACAAGCTTTCAAGAGGGAACCTAGAGCTAGGGGGCATAGAGGAAGGCAGAATCTCCAGTGAGTACTATCCAATCTGTCTAGGCGGAGCTGATGAAATGAAATTCAGATGGGTCACTTTTGGTACTTTAGTGAATAATTGTTACCAGGACTGATTATGAGGGTTGGAAATGCAAAGGTAGATGTTTTGTAGCAAGGAAGGGAGTGATTAATTTTCCAGTCTAGGAGCGGAGATCTCTAGGACCATCAAAGGAGAAGAGCCGAGAGCGGTACCCTACCCAGAGAAACAGAGATGCCTGAGATAGAGACAGAGATGATGATGTGGAGTGATGAAGTGGCTGGGGACTTCTGATCCAGAGAGGGAGAGGGATTGTGTGCTGAAGACTGGGGGTAAGGGGAAGTGTAGGGGGAGGGTTTGTAGGGTATACTCTTTCTTTGGTTGATGATGCATGGAGGGGATTGGAACCATGGCAATGAAATGATATACGATGGAGTGAATGTAAAACTAAAGTCCTCTCATGTAAACTATCATACTATCACATAATTCACAATAAAACATTAAAAAAAGAAGAAGTGTTTTCTGTTCTCTAGCTGCTTCACGCTGGCTGACTGTCTTTTCAAGTGGAAATTTCCCACCTCAAAAGATTCTGGATAGGGTTCAGGATTCCCGCTATGGTCTTATATAATGCAAAGGCTCCACAGAAAGCCTACTTCACTGGGCACATTGTAGCCCCATTTTAGGTATTCCAATCCATTATAGGTAGAAGACAGACTTACACGCTTTCTTTGGTGATATCTTTGTCTATTCCTTTTTCTCCCCCTAAGTGTCTATTTTATAATTGTATGCAAGGGAAACCAAGATTCAAAAGACAGCCAAGCATTTTAACATTATTCCCCCTCTTTTGCTCATTCCAACCATGCCTTAAAACCTGTATCCCAGAACTCCCTGTTGTTCCAAGATTGTGCATATATCATTATTTACCTCTGTCCCACTTGTCCCATGTAAACCTGACTAATTGTTCTCCCATCTGCTTTGTTCTTCCATTCCTATCCCCCTTTGCCTTCTTGTGTATTGTCCCCGTCCCCAGCATCCATATTCCCTACCCTGTGCTCCACCTTCCCCTCCTTCTCACCCCACCCCCCACATCCTGGTAACAAGCAAAGAATACCCTTGCCCCTTTAATATGGGTTATTTTTCTTAGTCCTTTACAGTAGTGGTCATATGCAGTATTTCTCCTTTTGTGACTGATTAATTTCACTCAGCATAATGTCCTCAAAGTTCATCCATGTTGTGTGGAGCCTTACAGCTTCCTTGTTATTCTTCAAGGTGGCATGATATTCCATTGTGTGTATGTACCAAAGTATGCTTATCCATTTTTCTATTGATGGGCACTTAGGCTGTCTCCGTCTTTTTGCTATTGCCAATAATGTTTCTATGAACATTGGTGTGCATATATCTACTCATGTATTGGCTTGCATTTCTTATATGTAAATACCAAGTAGAGGAATTGCTAGATCATAAGGTATTTCTATTTCCAGCCTTCTGAGGAAGCTCCATATTGCTTTCCAGAGAGGTTGAACCACTTTGCAGTCCCACCAGTAATGCAGGAGTGTCTCAGTCTCTCCACATTCTTACCAACATTTATTGTCCTCTACTTTTTTGATCTTTTGATATTGTTGATGTGAGATGATATCTCATTGTTGTTTTGATTTGCATCTCTCTTATGGCTAGTGATCGTGAACAATTCTTCATATGTTTGTTGGCAGCCCAAATCTCCTCCTTGTGAAGTGTCTATTTATGTCCTGTGACCATTTTTTTTTAAGTTTTATTGTGAATTATGTGGGTTTACATGGGAGAACATTAGTTTTACATTTGTCCTATCATATTTTGTTTCATTGCAATGATCACAATCTCCTCCATACATCATCAAATAACCAAAGGATACACCCCACATACCCACCTCCCAGGCCATGAGCACACAGCCCCTTTCACTCCCTGAGTTCAGTGTCTCTGCAGCTTCTCTATCTGTCCACATAATCATCTCTGTCTCCATCCTTGGCATCATTGCATGTCTGGGTTGGGTCACACTCTCTGCTCTTTTTTACTTGATGGTCCAGGGACCTCTGCCCCTAGGCTGCAAAATCAATCACTCCCCTCCTTTTGTCAAAAAACATCTACCTCTACATTTCCAGCCCTCACGGTCACTCCTAATGGCAATTATTCACTATTGTACCACAAGAATCATCCCCATTTCCTTTCGTCAGCCCAGTCCCAACAGGTTGAAAATCATTCAGTGGAGGTTCTACCTACCCCTGCCCCGTCTGAAACTAGGCTTCCTCTTAAAAGCTTGTAAGCCAGTCACTTCTTGCCTTTATGGCTCTCCTTCCACCCCCATTTTGGGTAGCCAATGTATAAGTTGCCCATCTCTGTCATCCCTGTGTACCGAGGGGGTGGAAGTGACCCTCACCATAAAGATTTGTTCCCTTTTTTGAGCTACTACTTCCATATGTATAGGTAAAGTTTATCATATTGTAGTGGGTTACTCTTATTTTATTTATTTTTTCTTCCTTCTTCTTTCTTCTTCTAGTTAATTTCTGATCATCCAGCCATCAAAGCCAGGTCAAGTGGGTACTATCTACAAATATAGGTGTTCTTGTGCATCTCCCCTCACTTCTCTCTCTGCTCTAGTCCTCTGTAGCCATGTCAATGCCTCTGGGCCCAGGAGTCCCTGGATCACATCGTAACTGCTGGCCCTCCAGTTGTCTGCCAAGTTCACAAGAGTCTATTGAATGTGGTCCAACTTAGATCCCAATTTCATTGCTGTTTATCCCCTCTCCCTTATCGGTGACCAACGTGGTCACCAACCAGACCACATGCCTGCTCATGTATTCCCCTGAAGTCTTAGTCTTGGAAGGGGGTTTGCTCTGAGTGGTCCCGACCACTTGCCTTGATGGCTCTCAGGAGAACAGCTTACTTGTTCTTGTAGTAATCAATTATACTGCCATTATTGTTTCCAATTTTGCCTGCTGGTCTCTCTTCACAAAGTATCTTCTGTTCTTCTATCCACTCCAGACTGGTCTACTCATCCTTTCCAGTGGAAATTTCCCACCTCAGACAATTCTGGAGGGGATTCTGTTTCCACCTATGGTCTTATGCAATGCAAAAGCTCCACAGGAGGTCTCATTCACTGGGCAATTTCTAGCTCCCATTAAGGTATTCTAATCATTTATAGGTTGAAGACAGGCTTACAAGCTTTCTGTTGTGATGTTTCTGGATATTCCACCACACCCCCAAGTGTGTATTTCACAATGGTAGGCAAGGTAAATCAAGATTCATAAGACAGCCAAACATTTTAACATTATTCCCCTCTTTTATCCTTTCAAACCATGCTTCAACCCTGTATCCCTAAGCCCTGTTGTTCCAAGGTTGAGCATACATCATTTACTTATGTTCTACATAACCCATGCGAACCTGCCTAACTGTTCTCCCATCAGCCTTGTTCTTCCATTCCACTCCCCTTTCTTGTGTATTGCCCGCCCCACCCTCACCCCAGTACCCAAGCTTTACTGTGTTTATTCCCTACCCTTCCTGCCCTCCTCTCATCCCATACATCCTGGTGATCAGCAATTATATATATAGTTTTGTTTTGTTTTCCCCTTTTGGGGGAATTCTTTTTGTTAGTCTTTTATAATAATGGTCCTGTGCGGTATTTCTCCTTTTGTTACAGACTAATTTTACTCAGCATAATGTCCTCAAGGTTCATCCATGTTATGCAGTGTCTTGCAGCTTCCTTGTTGTTCTTCAAGGTAGCATAGTATTCCATTGTGTGTATGTACTACAGTTTGTTTATCTATTCCTCAACTGATGGTCATTTAGGCTGTCTCCATCTTTATGCTATTGTAAACAGTGCTGCTATGAACATTGTTGTGCATATATCTACTTCTGTTATGGCTCGTATTTCTTGTAGGTAAATACCAAGTAGAGGAATTGCTGGATCATAAGGTATTTCTATTTCCAACCTTCTAAGGAAATGCCATAGTGCTTTCCCAAGTGGTTGGATCATTTTGCAATTCCACCACCAACATAGGAGGGTCCCAGTGTCTCCACATCATCACCAGCACTTATTGTCCTCTACCTTTTTTTATCTTTGCTGTTATTGTTGGTGTGAGCTGATATCCCATTGTTGTTTTGATTTGCAAAATGGAAAAAATGAGGAGTTACAAGAGCTGAACAGAGAATTTCAAAGATCAGCTCGAGAAGATAAAGTCAAATATTGCAACAAAATGTGCAAAGATCTGGAATCAGAAAACCAAAAAGGAAGAACACACTGAGCATTTCTCTAGCTGGGGAAACTGAAGAAAAAAATTAAGCCTCGAATTTGTTATTGAAAGATTCTCTGAGAAAATTATTGAATGATGCAGAAAGCATCAATAGAAGATGGAAGGAATACACAAAGTCACTGTACCAAGAGGAAATGGTTAATATTCAACCATTTCAAGAGATAGCATATGATCTAGAGCCAGTGATATTGGAGGAGGAAGTCAAAGGTGCATTGAAGGAACTGGCAAAAGAACAAGGTACCAGGAATTGATGGAATAAAAATTGAAATCTTTCAAGAAAGTGAGGTAGCACAGGAGGTACTCACTCATCTCTGCCAAGAAATTTGGAAGACAACTATCTATCGACTGATTGAAAGAGATCCATATGTGTGCCCATTCCAAAGAGAGGTGACCCAATGGAATGTGGAAATCATTGGACAATCTCTTTGATATCCCATGTGAGTAAAGTTTTACTAAAGGTAATACAGAAATTACTGCAAGCATACATTGACAGAGAACTTCCAGAGGTTCAAGCTGGATTCAGAAGCAGCCGTGGAATGAAGGATATCATTGCTGATGTCTGATGGACCTTGGCTGAAAGCAGAAAATATCAGAAAGATATTTACCTGTGCTTTATAAACTATGCAAAAACTTTTAATAGTGTGGATCATGACAAGCTATGGACAACATTGAGAAGGACGAGTATTCCGGAACATTTTTTTCCTCCCCAAATGCCACCAACTTTACTAATGATAGAATAAAGACAAATGCTTAAGAATGAGTGTGAGGTGTGTGTGTGTAACTTGTGTATGCAAATATGTGTTGTGTGTTTATGTGTGTGAAAGTATGTAAGTATCCATGTGTGCATAAATGTGTGTGTATGTGTGTTCTGTAAACATCCAAAAATTTAAAAATCTAGAAAATGCAAAGTATCATTGTATCTTTCACCTTCTAGTCACTGACATTTAAATTGCAACTAAATTTCAAGTCAGTCATCCTTAACTACTCTTAGAGATTACCTGCAAAGAATATGGAACACTAAGACTGGGTCCAGTCTCACTCCTAATGAATAAATATAGGACCTCCTTCTACTGTCCCCAACTGGTACTGATGATACTTAGTTGGCATTTCCCACTGAGTGAGTGAGAACCCTAAAGACACAGATGTAAACCTTGCCTCATCTGTAATGGATGATCCTACAGCCGGTCAATGGAGCTCTGGTAGTAAAGTGGGTCACATGTTTGGCTGCTAATCATAAGGTCAACAGTTCAAATCCATTGGCTGCCCTGTGGAAGACAGATGAGGCTTTCTGATACCATAAAGATGTATAGCCTCAGAAATCCTATACAGGGTTGCTATTAGTTAGAACCAACATATTCACCGGCACTACCACAGCAGGTCAAGGACTCACTAGGAAAGAATTTTCTGAGACTAAATAAAACCTATACTCCAGTAAGCTATGTTGTTTGGTTCCAGCTTGTACTCATGCAATTGTGGGAATCTCATCACTGTTAATGAAACTGGATTAAGGGAAAATTTAACAAATTCATAGAAAAAATGATTTTAAGAAATGTCTTATGTGTTGTTGTTTTTAAAAAATAATTTCCAAAAGTGTTTGCTGCTATTAACATGCAACATAAGATGGAATCTAATTTAGAAAAAATGGTACATCACAAAGAACCTATACAAAGAAAACTACAAAACACGACTACAAGAAACTAAAAAAGACCTATAAAATGGAAGAATATACCATGCTCCTGGACAGGAAGACTTAACATTGCGAAAATGTTAATACTGTTCAAAGCATTTTACACATATAATGCAATCCCAATCCATATTCCAATGACATTCTTCAATGAGATAGAAAAAACAATTACACATTTTATATGAAAAGGAAAGAGACCCAGGATAAGCAAAGCACTGCTTAAGAAGAAGAACAAGGTGGGAAGCCTCTCACTTTGATTTCAAAATTTACTACAAAGCTACAGTGGTCAAAACAGCTTGGTACTGGTACAATGAAAGCTATATTGATCAATGGAACATCATTGAGAATCCAGAAATTAATCCATCCACATACAGCCATCTGATTTTTGACAAAGCACCTAAGCATGTTGCATGGGGAAGAGATAGTCTCTTCAACAGACGTTGCTGGCAGAACTGGAAAGCAATATGCAAAAGATTGAAACAAGACCTTTACCTCACACTATATACAAAAACAAACTCAGCATGGATTAAAGACCTAAATGTGAATCCCAGAATTACAAAGGCCATCAACGAAAAAATAGGGGACAAATGTGAGGGCTCTAATACAAGGCATACACAGACTACCAAACATTTTGAGAATTACACAAACAAAAGTAGATAAAACAGATGAATGGGACATATCTAAAATTAAAAATTTATGTGCATCAAAGGACTTCATCAAAAGAGTAAAAAGGGAACCCACAGAATGGGAAAAAAATATTTTGCAATGACATGTCAGACAAAGGACAAATTTCCAAAATTTATAGGAACCTACAACAGCTCTACAAGAAAAGGACAAATAACCCACTTAAAAAAATGGGCACAGGGCATGAATAGACACTTCACCAAGGAGGACATCTGGGCAGCCAACAAACATATGAAGAAATGTTCATGATCACTAGCCATTAGAGAGATGCAAATCAAGACAACATCAGCAATAATAGGAAAGATAAAAAAAAGTAGGCGACAATAAATGCTGCCAAGGATGTGGAGAGACTGGGACCCTCTTACATTGCTGGTGGGATTGCAAAATGGTTCAACCACTCTGGAAAACAATATGGCACTTCCTCAGAAGGTTGGAGATAGAAATACCTCATGATCCAGCAATTCTTCTACTTGGTGTTTATCCATAAGAAATATGAGCCTTAACATGAGTAATTATCTGCACACCAATGTTCATAGCAGCACTATTTACAATAGCAAAAAGTTGGAGACAGCCTAAGTGTCCATTTATGGCAGAATGGATAAACAAACTTTGGTACATACACACTATGGAATATTATGCTACCTTGAAGAATAACAAGGAAGCAGCAAGCCACCTCATAACATGGATGAACCTTATGGACATTATGTTGAGTGAAATCGGCAGTCACAAAAGGAGAAGTATTACATAGTACAATTAATATAAAAGTTTAAGTAAACGTACCCTAAAATGGGGGAATTTTTTTTTTTTTTTTTT
>NW_006408640.1:676763-684764 GCF_000296735.1 Chrysochloris asiatica | reverse complement strand
GAAGGTGGAGCACCGGGTAGGGAATAGACACAGGATTGTTTGGGTGCTGTGGGTGGGGGGCATACACTAGAAGGAAAAGGGAAAAGCAAGAACAAGGCAGATGGGAGAACAGTTAGGCAGGTTTACATGAGCTAAATAGGACAGAGGTAAATAATGATGTGAGCACAACTCTGGAAAAACAGGGCTTGGGGATATAAGGATTGAGGCATGGTTTGAGTGGGTAAAAGTGGGGAAATGATGTTAAGATGCTTGGCTGTCTTTTGAATCTTGGTTTCCCTTACCTGCTATTGTAAAATAGACACTTGAAGGGGAGAGAAAGGATTAGCCAGAAACATCACCATAGAAAGCTTGTAAGTCTGTCTTCAGCCTATAACTGATTGTTGTTGTTGTTAAGTACCAGGGAGTCGATTCCGACTCATAGTGAACCTGTACAGGATTTCCAAGACTGTAAACCTTTATGGGAGCAGAAAACCACATCTTTCTCCCACAAACTGCTGGTAGTTTCGAACTGCCGACCTTGAGGTTAGCAGCCCAATTCATAACCACTATGCTACCAGAGTTCCTTGAAATACCTAAAATGGGGCTAGAACTTGACCAGTGAAGGAGGCTTCCTGCAGCTCCTTTGCATTGTCCAAGACCATTGGTGGAAACCTGATCCCCATCCATAAGCTTCTGAGGTGGGAAATTTCCACTTGAAAGGACAAGCAGACCAGCTTGGAGCAGCTAGAAGAACAGAAGATACTTTTGAAAGAAAGACAAGCAGGTAAAAACAAAACAAAATCATAACAGCAGTCCAATTGACTACTACAAGCACAAGCAAGTTGTTCCCCTGGGAGTCATCAAGGCAAGTAGTCAGGTCCCCTCAAGGCAAACCCCTTTCCAAGACTAAAACTCAAGGTAAATACATGAGCAGGCATGTGATCTTGCTGCTGACCACGCTGGTCACTGATAAGGGGAAGTAGGGGAAAAACTGCAATGAAGTTGTGAGCTAAGTCCTACCGCATTCAATACACTCCTGTTAACCTGGATTGAGACCTGGTTGGCCAGAAGTATGATGAGACCTGGGGACTCCTGGGTCCAGGGGCAGGGACATAGACCCAGAGGACTAGAGTAGAGTGTGAAGTGTACAGCTGATATGAAATGAAGTGATATGCACAAGAACACCCACACTTGCAAATAGTACCCATTTGACCTGGCATCAATGGCTGGATGATCAGAACACACAGAGAGGAAGAAAAAAGAGGAAAAAAAAAAAAATGAGTAACCCACTACAATTGGATGAACTTGACCTATGCTTGTGGATGCACTATGGCAAAGGAGTGAAAAAATCTTTACAGTGAGGATCTTTCCCACCCCCGTGGTACACAGGGTTGACCAGGATGGGAAACTTAGACACTGGCTACACAAAATGGGGGGGCGGGGTCTACAAAGGCAAGTCACGATTGCCTTACTAGCTTTCAATAGGGAACCTAGTTCCAGAGGGTATGGGGAAATGTAGAATATCCACTGAGTTGTTTCCAACCTGTCTGGATGGGGCTGATAAAAGGTGATGGGGATAGAATCCTGTGGTTTAATAGGGAATTATTGCTATCAGGACTGACAGTGAGCATTGGAAAGGTAGACATTTTGTAACAAAAGGAGGGGAGTGGTTGATTTTGCAGTCCAGGAGTGGAGATCCTTGGAACCATCAAGGGAGAAAAGCAAAGTGCAGTGACACCAGGAATGGAGACAACAGGGGACTCTGGACTAAGGGAGGGAGAGGGGCTGTGTGGTGGTGGCGGGGGGGGGGGGGGGGGGGGGGGGGGGGGGGGCAGGCATGCAAGGTGTACCCTTTGATTGTTTGATGATGCATGCAGGGGATTGTAATCATTGCAAAGAAATGAAATACAATAGGATGAATGTAAAGATAACATTTTCCTGTGTAAACTATCACATAATTCACAATAAAAACTAAAAAAAAAAAAATGGTACATCATATTTCTTCAATTCTTTTGAAGGAAAAATAAATTAATAAATAAATACCACAAACAGGTAGCTTTAACAAGCAGAAGTTTATTTTTTACAGTTTGTTGTTGTTGTTAGATGCTGTAGAGTTGATTCTGACTCGTATCTACCCTATGTACAACAGAAGAAAATACTGTTGGGTCTTGAGCCACTTTCACATTTGTTGTTGTTTCAGTCCATTGTTGCCGTTTTGCTACCACTGCGGCATTCCATCTCATTGAGGGTCTTCTTCTTTTTCACTAACCTCCACATTACCAAGCATGATACCCTTCTGCAGAGACCAATCCTTTCTGAAAACATTTCCTAAGTACAAGACATGAAATCTTTCAGTTTAGGAGACTAGAAGTCCAAATTTTGAGCAGTGGCTCTTGTGGTGGTGGTGGTTATGTGCCGTAGCATTGGTTTCAACTCATAACGACCCTGTATAGGGTTTCCGAGGCTGTAAATCTTTACGGGAGCAGAAAGCCTAATTTTTCTCCCATGGAACAGCTAGTAGATTCAAACTGCTGACCTTGCGGTTTGCAGCCTGATTCATAAGTACTACACTACCAGAGCTCCTTGGGGAAGGCTTTCTCTGTTGACTTTGGAGGAAGGTCCTTGTCTCCTCAGCTTCTTATTCCTTGAAGATCTCCATGTATCTTGACATCTGTCTTAGACAATCTCTTCTTCTCTGGCTTGCTTTTTAAAATCTTCTCTGTATCTCAAAAAGAGATTTGCTTAGAACAAACCCTACACTAATCCTGTCTCATTAACAATGAAGATGATCCATTCTCAACTGGGATAATAATCAGAAGCATAGAAGTTAAGATTTACAATATATATTTTGGGGGCATAATTCAATACACAACACCTTGACACAAAAAGGTGGTGGCAGGTAGACCTCAGGGCTTAGCAATGGCGAACACGTTAAATATTGGTGGGTGAGTAGGGGAAGAGGGTGAGGTTTTCCTAAATGAAGCCGCTTGAGTTCGTAGGCAGCTGACAAGTATCAGGTGCCAGGTGCTGGGACTCAACTGAGAGTGATGACCTGTTCTGGTCAAGCTGTCTGCAAACCCAAGCACCATCACTTGACCTTATGCTGCTATGGTTTCCCTGAGTCCTGGGTAACTGGAACAAGAGAACACTCAATTTTCTCATCAGTGAGGTGACTTGAAGACAATGCTTTCCAAAGGTAGGAAGTAAGGCTTAACCCAGTTCCCATTCCTGCTTCACATGCCTCTACACAAGGACAATAATCTCCCTCTGTGAACTCACTACTTGAGCCACTTCTTTCTCTTACTGGAAATATCCCCACCACCTACCTCCTTGAGGATCTCTTTGCCACAGTGGGGCTACTGTCAATTTCTTCTCTGATGCTCCTTGTCTGTTCCCACACATGTGCAGAGAGTGACACTAGCAGCTGACAGGGCAGTATTGAGCCTAAACTCCAGGAAATCCCTAATGATGCACCAAGATACCTATGGCTGAGAACTCAAAGGAAGCTGAAAACCCCAAGGTCCAGAAGGTACTGAAAGTGAGAGGAGGGAGAATATCAGCTCCTTGAGATCATCCTCCTGATATTTTCTTCACTATTCCTTCCCCATCCCACACATTGCAGTTAACCTAAGGGATTGGTCAATTTGTGAAAGCCAAGCCTTGAAATTGCCCATATAGATGGACAATATTATAGAACTTTTTTAAGTGGATCACATAGGTGGCTTTGTAGAATAAGTACTGGATTGTGAACAACAAGGTCAGCAGTTGAAGTCCACAAGCTTCTCCTTGGGAGAAAGATAAGAGTTTCTGCTACAGTAAAGATATACAGCCTTGGAAACCCTATACCAGGTCACTGTGAGTCACAACTGACTTGATGGTGCTTAACAACAACAGCATAATCAACAAGAACCTGGATCTGAGTGCATCCTTTGGACCCAGGATCTCTGCTAACAGTCCCTTACTCCAGGATAAGCACTGGACTGTGAGGTTGGTTTGAACAGCAAGATCAGCAGTACAAATTCACTAGCTTTTCCTTGGAAACCCTATTCAAGGTTGCTATGAGTCAAAAACTGACTCGGTGGCACTTAACAGCAGCAACAACAACAACACGGGTTAAGGGCTGTAACACTGAAGACCAAAAGAGGCTGCTGCAGTTTAAAAGTCAGCTCATGAAGAGAGATGCAGCAATGGGCAAGTTGGCTTATGAATGGACCTAAGCAATTCCAGATAGGAGGTCACCAAGAGAGCTGCACACCCCTGAGCAGAAGGTCATTGAGGGAATTGGGTGCCCCTTAGAGGGGAAGCAGCTGTAGCTTCTGCGGGATAATTGCTGAGCAGGGCAAACAGCTTGCTTGTTTTTGAGAGTTGTAACACTTGTTGAGCAGGGAAGAGGCCTGGGCATGCCCATGAAGGGGTTGTACACAGGCAAGTAGTGTGGCAGAGCTGGAGGCAAGAGTGGCATGAACTCAGCATCTAATTTAAACCATGGCATGCCTGTTGAGTGTGTGGCAACCTCTAGAGCCATCATTCATCAGTATGGTGAATGGTCTTAGTCAATGAACACAATGGTCGTTCCTTGAAAGCATCCTCAGCTTCAGAAAGGATCACCCAGCTATATCTTTTTTTTTTTTCCCTCCTCAGTGTATCAAAAATACATAAGAAAGTGATACTGAGAAATCCTGTGACAGCAAGCTTCTCATTAATTTCAAAGGCTGCCACACCTGCTTTTTTTCTGACACACAAATGACCTTAGTGAGGGATGCTTTTAAATACCTGGCTCTGTTCTTTTGTGGCCTGTGGAACTGAGCAAACTCTCCAGGCTTTGTGGAATAGGGATTGATTTATTTGGCATTATTATTATTGTTATTTCTTCATTTTCGTTCCAATTATAAGGTTGGGAATTGGGTTGGTCTTCCTCAACAAAGCAACTGGATAGTGTCCTCTGATGCCAGGTCACTGGAGATTTGTTATTTCCTCCACAACTTAGGAAAATAGATTCATATATACGTACCAGACAAATTGCCAATTCCCCCAGGATGCTAGGCTGGTGAATTGGCAAATTTCCCATGCAAGGATTTGTACCTCAATCACTGGCTACTTTCCACCAAAGTTCTATTTTCTGTAAGATTAGGGTCTTGGGAGGCCATTTCTCCAGCAACCAGGTAAACTGGTTTTGCTCATCTGGTCCTGAAACAATGGTAGAGAGTTTCTTAGTGTTGTTAGGTGCCTTAGAGTTGGTTCCAAATCATAAAGTCCCTATGCACAACAGAACAAAATATTGTGCCATCCTCATAATTGTTGTCATGATTGAGCATATTTTTGCTGCTACTGTGTCAATCTTAATAAGAGTTGTTCTTTCTTTCTTTTTTTTTTTTTTACTGACCCTCCATTTAATGAAGCATGATATCCTTCTCCAGAGACTGGTCCCTTTTGACAATATGTCTAAAGAACAATAGATGAAGTCTCACCCTCATGGCTTCTAAGGAGCATTCTGGTTGCACTGCTTCCAAGATAGATTTGTTTGCTCTTTTGGCAGTCCATGGTACTTGCAATATTCTTCGCCAACACCATAATTCAAATTCACTGATTCTTCTACGATGTTTCTTATTCTTGCCCAACTTTCACATGCATATTGTTGTTGTTGTTGTTGTGTGCCATGGAGTCGGTTCCGACTCATAGGGACCCTACACAGGGTTTCCGAGGCTGTAAATCTTTACGGGAGTAGACCGCCTCATATTTCTCCCGCGGAGCGGCTGGTAGTTTCGAACTGCTGACTTTGCGGCTTGCAGCCCGATTTGTAACCACTACGCTACCGGAGCTCCTTATGGTAGTGGTTATGTGCCACGGAGTCGGTTCTGACTCATAGCAACCCTGTACAGGGTTTCTGAGGCTATACATCTTCACAGAAGCAGAAAACCTCATCTTTTTCCTGCGGAATAGCTGGTAGTTTCCAACTGCTGACCTTACAGTTCACAGCCCGATTCGTAACCACTAGCAACTGAAAATATCATAGCTTGGGTCAGGCTCACCTTAGTCCTCAAAGTGAACTTTATTCTTTAACACTTTAACGAGGTCTTTTGCAGCAGATTTGTCTAATGTTCCAGGCTTCCTGACATAGGGACTGATTTCTTGACTGTTGCTTCCATGATCTTTGATTAAGGACCCAAGAAGATGAAGTATGTGATAACTTTTCTACTTTTACCATGATCTTATTTATTTGTCCAATTTTGAGAACTTTTGCTTTATTTACACTGAGATACAAATCATACTAAAGGCTGTGGTCTTTGATCTTCATATGCCTTTCAACTCTTCTTTACTTCCAGCAAGCAAGGTTGTGTGACCTGCATATCAAGTTTGTTAACGAGTCTGCCTCCGATTTTGATGACTTTTTTTACATGTAGTCCAATTTCTCATATTTGCTCAACATACAGGTTGAGCTGGGACTGACCTCTCCTAATCTTAAACCATTCAATATTCCCTTGTTGTGTTCAAATGACTGCCTCTTGGTCTATGTACAGGTTCCTCAAGAGCACAATTAAATGTTCTGGGATTTGCATTCTTTGCAATGTTATCCATAGTTTGTTATGATCCACACGAACTATGCATAGTGAATGAAACACAAGTAAACAACTTTCTTTTATTCTCTGCATTCAGTCAAGAGCCATCTGATATCAACAATGATATCCCTAGTTCCATGCCTTCTGAATTTGGTGTGAATTGCTGGCAGCTCCCAGTCAGTGTACTGCTTCAACCATTTTTAATTATCTTCAGGAATATTTTAATTGCATGTGATATTATTGACATTATTTGATGATTTCTGCATTATTTTAAATCACCTTTCTTAGGAATTGGCACAAATGTGGTTCTCTTCAAATTGGTTGGCTAGGTCCCTGTCTTCCAAATTTCTTGGCATTGATGAGTGAGCACCTCCAATGCTTCATCAGTTTGCTGAAACATTTCAGTTTGTAGTCTATCAATTCCCGGAGCCATGTTTTTCACCAATGCATTCAGTGCAGTTGGGACTTCTTCCTTATATAGCTTCGGTTCTTGTTCATATGGTACCTTTTGAGATGGTTGAACATAGACCAGTTATTTTTGGTGTAGTGACTCTTCTTGTTCATTCTATCTTCTTTTGATGTTCCTTACATCATTCAATATTTTCAATAGAATCTTCCAATATTGCAACATAATACTTGAAAATTTTCTTCAATTCTTTCATCTTGAAAACAGCTGAGCTTGTTGTTTCCTTTTTATTTTCTAACTCCAGGTCTTTGCACATTTCATTATAATATTTGAGCTGACCTTTGAGATTTTATGTTCAGTTCTTTTACTTCAACTTTTTTTTTTTCTAGTTGCTTTAGCTTGTCTATGTTCAAGAACAAGTTTCAAGTTCTCTTCTGACATCCATTTTTTGTTTTTTTCTTTCTTTCTTGTCTTTTTAATAACTTTTTTTCTTTATTCATACATGATGTTTTTCATGTCATCATGTAACTCTTCTGATCTTTGGCCATTAGTCTCCAATGCACCAATCTCTCCTTGAATTTCTGGCAGTCCTTTCTTGAGATGCTCTATAAATTTGGTGCAATATACTCAAGGTCATATTTTGGCTTTCATGGAATTGTTTTAATTTTCTTCAGCTTTAACCTGAACTTACATATGAACAATTGATAGTCTTTCCCACAGTTGGCTTCCGGCCTTCTTTTGACTAATAATATTGAGCTTCTCCATTGTCTCGTCCCACAGATGTAGTCAGTTTGATTCCTCTATATTCCATCTGGTGAGGTCCATGGGTATAGTTGGCTTTTATGTCCTTGAAAAAAGATATTTGCAATGAATATGTCATTGGTCTTTCAAAATTCTGTTATGCAATCTCCAGCATCATTTCTATCACCAAGGTCATATTTTGTAATTACTGATCCTTCCTCTTTGTATCTAATTTTTGCATTCCAATCACTAGTATTTATCATGCATCTTTTTTTTTTTTTTTTCCACTCAGGCATATATAATAATTTACATCTCCAA
>NW_006408640.1:664747-674391 GCF_000296735.1 Chrysochloris asiatica | reverse complement strand
TTTCTGGACATGTGCAGATATGTCATCTGCTTCTGTTTTTTGGGCATCTTCAGGGCTTATCTGTGGCCTTAATACTTAGATGGGTGTGTATTTTGCTTTTTTTTAATGCTTTCTGAATGTCTCCAGGTAGATGTGATTAGGAAATAGGCTTCCTTTTTCACTCTTCTTCCTGAGAAGTTTCAAGATACCACTGTTGGTCATTTTGATGTAACTTAGGATTTAATTTTTGACCTATTTCCTCTTTTGTCTGCTTGTCCCGCTCCACAATCCCCGTTCAGTCCTTTTTTTCTAGTTGAAACAGTTCAAGACCGGCTGTGGCCATTTGGTTTTAATTGGAAACTGTCTCTTTAAATTTTGAGGAGATCTGTGCACATGTGTAGTAGAACCCTCCGAGGGTGGGCCATATTCAGGAGATATCTGTGTCCTTAATACTTAGATGGGTGTGTATTTTGCTATTATTATGCTTTCTGATTGCTTCCAGGTAGATGTGATCAGGATATGTGCTTCCATTTTTACTCTTCTTCCTGAGAAAATTCAAGATGCCACTGTTGGTCATTGTGACATAACTCAAGATTTAATTTTCGGCCTATTTCCTTTTTAGTCTGCCTGTCCTGCTCCACAATCCCTGTTCAGGCATTTTTCCTAGTGATAAACAGTTCAGGGCTGGCTGTGGCCATTTTGCATTGCTGTTTGATTTTAAGTGGAAACTGTCATTTTAAATTTCAAGGAGATTTGTGTGCATATGTAGTAGAACCCTCCAGGGGTGGGGGTGGGGTGTACACTTGCTCAGGAACCCCCTCTAGTTACCAGAATGGAGGTGCACAGACAGCAAGAGACTAATGAACAGATAAAAAAAAAAAAAGAATACCCACACCTTTATCTCCATGGTTCTGTCAGGCATCCGTGGCTGCTCTGATCCTTCCCCTGTTTGGTCTTGCCCAAGATGGAGGCTCTGGGAGCATCTGAGCATCTTGAATTAGAAAGCAATGGATTTCTTGATTCTGCTATAAATTCCCCTAGCTGTAAGCCTTCCAGCCTTCTAAAAATTCCTTTATATGTGGTTCAGAGTTCTTGCACCATTCTCTGAACCTGTTTGGTTTGGTATTCTGTGTTGTTGCTGATAGGGCTCCTCATTGCCACCCAATCTGCTATCTTGTTTGTTCTCACTAGAGTGGTCTTTTTGAGCACCTTATGTAGAGCATCATATGGAACACTATGTGGGGATTTAAATGAAATGTTCCTTAGAAATGAGGGTGAGGAGAATTCATCTTGTTTATTTTAGACATGTTATCAGAAGTGACTAATCTCTGGAGAAGTACATCATGCTTGAAAAAGTAGAAGATCTCAACAAGATAGAATGACACAGTGATTGCAACAATGAATCAAATATACCTATATTGTGAGGAATGGCACCGGACTGAACAACATTATTTGCTATTATACATAGGGCCACTCTTATGAGTCAGAACCAACTCAACAGCACCTAACAACAACAGCAAAGTGGCTTTAACTAAAGCTTAAAGAATACTCCCAGGGAGGGGGATGGTAGTACCAAAGACCCTATTTAGGGTTTCTGAGCCTTTAAATCTTTTGTGGAGGCAGAAAGCCTCATCTTTCTGCCATCAAGTAGCTGTTGTACTCAAATCACTAACCTCGTGGTTTGCAGTCCAGTGCTTTTCCTATAGAGCTATCACACTCCCAAATCTTTCTTATAAATACATATATAAACTTCACTTGTTTTGCTTGCCTAGAGAAACTAACCTAAAACACCATCTCAGGAAAGACTGTCATGTGGCCCTGACCAGACAGTATTGACTTAAGAACTTTTCCCTTGGATTGAACTATTTATGCATCTTCTAACTTATAAAGAGCAAAGCAGAAGAATGGGCTGTCAGGAGGTTGCTTGCTAATGATGTGTTTAAAGTAGTAGGCTATTTTGAGGTACTTTCCAACCAGTTTTCCATTTGTGTATTAATGTGATCAATTTCAGGTCCTTGGAAAGACAGGCATACTTTTACAATTCAATTAAGGAAATAAACAGCTCATAAGGAGCTCTGGTAGTGTAGTGGTTACAAATTGGGCTGCTAACCTCAGGGTCAGCAGTTCAAAACTACCAGTTGTTCTGTGGGAGAAAGATGAGGCTTTCTGCTTCCGTAAAGATTTACAGCCTTGGAAACCCTGTACAGGGTCGCTGTGAGTCAGAACCAACTCCATGGCACATAACAACAACAACAATACTTGCTTTATACTGTAAAGAACATGAATTTCTTATGCAGCCATTATCTCATGTAATCTTCATAAACATTTTTAGACAGGAAAATTAGCATTTGTCTTTCGCCTACTAAATATTATTATCTTGAGGAGCTTTACACTTTTCATCTTACTGAATCCTTACCCAATGCTGCAATATGGGCAATGCTGCAATATGGGCATAGTCTTCCTAGTTTGCCTTTGAGGAAATTGAAGTGCTGAGAGTTGTCATTGTTTAGGTAATGTCAAACAGGTGGTTAAAGCCTAAATTTAAGTTAGGTGGCTTTCTAGTCTAGGGATGTCCCCATTACTTCCATGACAACAGAACTAATAAATCAAGGCAACATGTAAATGGGACATGAGAAGGAGTTTCTACCAGGAAGGACACATGAGCTCAAGATAGAGGAGTGGGTGTGTGCACAATGGAATAAAACTGCAAAAACAAATATAAGCAAAAAAATTTTATGATAAGCAGATTAACAGTGTGACGCTACAGGACAATGCACTGGACTAAATGACTAGTTTGAACTGAAAAGTCAGTGGTTGAAACCTACCAGTCTTTCCTCGGAAACCATATACAGGGTTGCTGAGTTGGAACCAACTCAATGGCATTGAACAACAACTGTTATCTAATTACATCATTTTTCCAAGTAAGAATCTAGGAGTTGAATGGAAATGTGTGCTTTGGATATAGTATAGATTTGCCTATGGCCTCCCTTTAAACAGTGAAAATTGTTTTACTTATTATTTTTTCCCTCAAAATCTCACTTAAGTTAGACAAAATAAGTTAGCATGCCTTGACCTGCGTTTCCTTGAGTCTGATTTGATTTTGTTGTTGGACTGTGGTCCCATGTTCTAGAGGTCAGTCATGTAGAATTTTTTTCTTAGTGAATCCTAAAACCTCACAGAGAGGTGACTGCAGCAGCTAGCTTGTCTTGTTATAGGGTGGGGAAGGTAAGGGTGGTAAGAAAGGGGTTGGGCAAAGTACAGCACTCAGGGGTAGATTTAGACATTCATTGGGACTGTGCAGTCAGAATGGAGATTTTCTGTGTTGCAGTGCTTAACAGGTGCTACTTTCTCAGTGGAGAGTCTAATAATAACCTGGGACACTGGGAAGCCTTTTAACTTTATCCTGGGTTTTCAAGGACTCTGGATAAGACACAAGGGTGACCCATTGAACAGTTAGAAAGATAAAAGGAAGGCTTTCAAATTAAATAAGATTTAAAAAATAAAAGGATTAGCAGGACACAAAAGCTAGATTCATTAGTTTATTTAGCCAGTGCAGTGTGGCATGCTGGGAGGAGGGGCATCAAGAAAGAGACAAAAGGGATAGACTTAGGAGGTTGCCGGGCAGCAAAGATGAGCAGAATCTCCCTCAAAGCCTGCTAAATCTTTGATAATTGAAAATGAGCCAGAAGGGTGCTTCCCCATGACTCCTCCACAAAGCAATAAGAAGAGATACAATGATGCGACTCTCAATGAACTGGAGGTCAGACTCAAATGAGCTTAGGAAAAGGAAAGCTTATTTTATGAACAAGTCTTACAGATCGTTTCTATCCTGAACTGTAATGCAAAGTTTAAAACTGAGGGGAAGTGATATATTGTTTGTGGGTAGCAAAACCTATTTTTCTCTCTTACTGTATGTTGTTCTTGATGCCAACCCATAACTTTTCCGGTCTTTGATCTTTAGGGTCTAATGCATCAAATCCATTCTTGAGATAGTCTCTAAATTAAGATGGCATATACTTGAGGTCATATTTTGGCTCTCAAGGACTTGTTTACGTTTTCTTCAGCTTCAGCCTGTACTTTTATATAAGTAACTGATGGTCTGTTACACAGTCTTACCCTAGACTTACTTTGGCTGATGATACTGAGCTTCTACATTGTCTCTTCTAATAGATGTAGTTAATTTGATTCCTGTGTATTCCATCTGATGAGGCCCAGGTGCAAAGCCACCATTTATGTTGTTGAAAAACATATTTTCTAAATTCTATCATGTGATCCCCAGCATCATTTCTATCACCGAGGCCATATTTTCCAATTAATGATACTTCCTCTTTGTTTCCAACTTTCACATTCCAATTACCAGTATTTGTCAATTCATCTTGATTGTATGTTTACTCAATTTCAGACTGACGACTTTAGTTGTTGTTGTTGTTTTTAAGTGCCGTTGAGTCGATTCTGACTCATAGCGACCCTGTATAGGGTTTATGAGGAGCAGCTAGTGAGCTTGAACCTTGCAGTTCAAACAGCTTTTCAGTCTGGCACATTGACCCACAGCACCACATCAGGACTCTGAAGACTTTAGTAGAATTCTTTAATTTCATTATCACTGGCTTTAGTACTTGGTATCTAAATTTGGTTAATAGTGGCATTAACTGATCTTCCTTGTAGGCTTATGGATATCACCCTATCACAGAAAACACTGTACTTCAAGATAGATCTTGAAATTTTCTTTTGACCATGAATGCATGCCATCCCCTTTTAATTTGTCATTCCCAGCATAGTAAGCAATATGACTGTCTTATTCAAAATGGTCAATACCAGTCCATTTTAGCTCACTGATGCCTAGGACATTAATCTTTATGGGTTCTATTTTATTTTTGGCAACTTCTAATTTTCCTAGATTCATGTTTTGTACATTCCATGTACTAATGATCAATGGATGTCTGTAGCCATTTCTTCTCATTTTTGAGTTGTGCCTCATTAGCAAATGAAGGTCCTGAAAGTTTAACTCAGTCCATGTTATTAAACTCAACTCTACCTTGAGGAGACAACTCTTCCCAAGTCATATTTTGAGTGCCTCCAAACCTGAGGGGTTCATTTTCTTGCACTCTATCTGACAAGGTTCCACTGCTATTCATAAGAATTTCAGTGACTAACCATTCAAACTTGATCTACCTCTCCTGCTTCCTAGTCTGTCTTAACCTGAAAGCTCAGCTGAAACCTGATCACCATGGGCAGCCCTGTTAGTGTTTAAAATACTGATGGCTTACCTTCCAACATCACAGCAGCACACAAGCCACCTCTTTTTTAAAAACCTGACAGATGGCTGGAAGAAATGATGAAGTAAAAGAACTGAACAGAAAATTTCAAAGGACAGTTCTAGAAGACATGTTATTACGTTAAGTTTGTTCAGACCCATAGCAGCCCAAAATAGGGTTTCTGAGGCTGTAAATTTTTTTGGGAAAAGAAAGTCTCAGAGAGAAAGATAGAGGGATATTTTTTTTTTTTTTCAAAAGAGGCTTGGCTGACCCAAACTATGTCCAAGACAAAAGATACTTACAATTATTTAGTGAAATGATTTTGAAAGCATTTAGCAGAGGCAACTTTTCTTCAGACATAGAAACTCAATGTGTCTAGTGTGCTTGGGAGGAGTGGACAAGTTTCTCTGCATCCCTGCCTCCACCTCATTGTCAGTGATGAAACCCAGAGCCTTCCTTTTGTAGATAAGGAAGCTGAACTGAAAATGGAGAGGCCAATCAGTGCCAGCCAGGGGCAGCAGTAGGGTGGAAATACCAATTTTCCTCTGAAAAAAAAAACGTGTTCAGATGCAGATAAAATTGCCCAGTCATCAGTATCAATTCATATTACATTTTTAAAAAAGAGTTTAATCAATAAGATGTTTGACTAAAGAAAAGCAATACATGATTTAGTTGCATAGGCAACAGGTTGCTGTCTTTTTTGTAAATGAGCAATAAATCTAAACTCTAACTAGGTTTAAGATAAGATAGTGCCCTGGAGACTTGAATTTTCCCTGTGGTTCTGAGCTCATCTGGGGACAAGTAGAAAATTATACTTACTCCTTATTTATTGGCTATCTCATTATCTGGCGTTTCAATTATAACAATAGTGAAAAATCTAAAAAATCTGCTATCTGATTCTTTTACTCATTAGTGAATGCCTAGGTGCAAGGTGAGACTTACGATTGTCAACTTGCCTAGGCCATGATTCTCAGTGGTTTGTCAGTTGTGTAATGATGAAATGTGAGTTATGTGATAATGTAATTTGGAGTTATGATTTGTCATCCTTCATTTTGTAGTATGATGTGGCCACTCTACATTAATTTTTTTTATATATATAATGCTGATTTTTACAATATGACCTACTCTTTAGAAATTAACATTGTCGGTAGTGAGGGGTGAATATAGAAGGTCTTAAGGAAAAATACAGAGATAATGGTTTTAGAGTTTTGATGTAAAAACATGCACTGTAAAATACACTGTTTTAAAACTTACAATTCATGCTCTTTTTAATTAAATGTATTATTGTGAATTATGTGACAGTTTACATGGCAGAATCTTAGCTTTACATTCATCATATCATAGATTCTTTCATTGCCATGGTTACAATTCCCTCCATGCATCATCAACCAACCAAAGGGTATACCCTGCAAGTCTGCCCCCTGTCATCAGCACACAGCCCCTCTGCCTCTCTGGTTCTAGAGACCACAGCCTCTCCATCTCTCCACATCATCATCTCTGACTCTATCCCCAGCATCACAGCTTCTCTGGGTAGGTTCTCCTATTCCCCTTTTCTCCTTTGATGGTCCTAGGGACCTATACTCCTGGACTGCAAAGTCAATCACTTCCCTCCTTTTGCTACTAAATGCCTACCTTTACGTTTCCAACCTTCACAGTCAATCCTGATAGCAATTATTCACTATAGTACCTACCACAAGAGACCTAGTGCCTCCTTTTATCAGCCCTGCTCAGACAGATTGGATATTACTCAGTGGAGATTCTACCTTCCTTCAAGCCCTCTGGATCTAGGCCCCCTCTTGAAAGCTTATAAACCAATCACTTCTTGCCGTTGTAGTCCCCCTTCCCCCATTTTAGGTAGCCAATGTCCAAGTTGCCCATCCCTGTCTACCCTGTGTATCGAGGGGGTGGAAATGATCCTCGCTGTAAAGATTTGTTTCCTTTTTTGAGCTACTGCATGCATAGATGTTGGTCAAGTTCATCAAATTGTATCAGATTACACTTTCTTTTCCTTTTCTTTCTTCTTCTAGTTGAATTCTGATCATTCAGCCATTGAAACCAGGTCAAGTGGCTATTATCTGCAAGTGTAGGTGTTCTTATCAGCTGGACACTTCACTCTCCATGCTAGTCATCTGTGGTTATGTCAATGACTCTAGGCCCACTAGTCCCCAGGTTTTGCCATACTGCTGGCCCACCATTCACCCAGGTTCACAGGAGTCTATTGAATGTTGTAAGGCTTAGGTCGCAGCTTCATTGCAGTTTTTCCCTCACTTCCCCTTATCGGTGACCAACGTGGTCACCAATCTGATCACATGTCTGCTTATGTATTCCCATTGAGTCTTAGTCTTCGAAGGGGGTTTGCCCTGAGAGGACCCAACCACTTGCCTTGATGTTTCCTGGGTGAGCAACTTGCTTGTTCTTGTAGTATTCAGTCAGACTGCCATTATCGTTTTGTATTTTTCCTTGTCGGTCTTTCTTTCAAGAACTATCTTCTGTTCTTCTAGCCACTCCAGGTTGGTCTGCTTGTCCTTTCAAGTGGACATTTCCCACCTCAGAAGATTTTGGATGTGATTCAGGATTCTCCCTATGGTCTTATGTAATGTAGAGGCTCCGCAGGAAGCCTCCTTTACTGGACATGTTGTATCCGCATTTTAAGTATTCCAATCAGTTATAGGCAGAAGACAACTTACAAGCTTTCTATGGTGATATTTCTGACTATTCTTTCTCTCCCCCTCACGTGTCTATTTTATAATGGTATGCAAGGGAAACCAAGATTCAAAAGACAGCTAAGCATCTTAATACAATCCCCCCCCCGCTTTTGCCCATTCCAACCATGTCTCCATCCCTGTATCCCAGAGCCCTGTTGTTCCAAGTTTGTGCATACATCATGATTTACCTCTATCCCACTTAGCCCATGCAAACCTGATTGTCTTCCCATCAGCCTTGTTCTTCCATTCCCTTACCCCTCCTTGTGTATTGCCCCCCCATCACCCAAACTATCCTGTGTCTATTCCTTACCCTGTTCTTCACCTTGCCCTCCCTCCCCTCACAACCCTGTAACCAGCAAAGAATGACCTCCCCACCCCCACTTTAGTATGGATTCTTTTTCTTAGTCTTTTACAATAATGGTCCTATGCAGTATTTCTCCTTTTGTGACTGACTAATTTCACTCAACATAATGTCCTCAAGGTTCATCCATGTTATGTGATAGCTTACAGCTTCCCTGTAGTTCATAAAGATAGCATAATATTCCATTGTGTGTCTATACCATAGTTTGTTTCTCCATTTTTCCATTGATGGGCACTTAGGCTGTCTCCATCCTTTTGCTACTGTAAATAGTGCTGCTAATCACATTGGTGTGCATATATCTACTTGTGTTATGGCTCGTATTTCTTGTGGGTAAATACCAAGTAGAGGAATTGCTGGATCATAAGGTATTTCTATTTCCAACCTTTTGAGGAAGTGCCATATTGCTTTCCAGAGAGGTTGGACCATTGTGTAATCCCACCAGAAATGCAGCAGTTTCCCAGTCTCCTCCATTCTCGCCAGCATTTATTGTCCTCTACTTTTTGATCTTTGCTGTTGTTCCTGGTGTGAGATGATATCTCCTTGTTGTTTTTATTTGCATCTTTCTAATGGCTAGTGATTGTGAACATTTCTTTATATGTTTGTTGGCTGCCTGGATCTCCTCCTTGGTGAAGTGTCTATTCATGTCCTGTGCCCATTTTTTAATTGGGTTATTTGTCCTTTTCTTGTAAAGGTGTTGCAGATTCCTATATATTTTAGAATGAGTCCCTTGTTTGTTGTATCATTGCAAAGGTTTCTTCCCATTCTGTGGGTTCCCTTTTTACTCTTCTGGTGAAATCTTTTGATGCACATAAATTTTTAATTTTTTCATATGCCCTACTCATCTCTTTTGTTTACTTTTCAAAAGGTTTGGTAGTCTGTGTATTCCCTAAATTAGAGCCCTCACATTTGTCCCTATTTTTCATTGATGACCTTCATAATTCTGGGCTTCACATTTAGGTCTTCAATCCATGTTGAGTTGTTTTTTGAATAAAGTTTAAGGTAAAGGTCTTGTTTCAGTCCTTTGCATGTCACTTTCCAGTTCTTCCAGCACCATCTGTTGAAGATGGTGCAATTTATTTAGGCACTTTGTCGAAATAAATTGGTTGTATGTGGTTGGGTTAATTTTTAGATTCTCAATTCTGTTCCATTGATCAATGTATCTTTCATTGGACCAGTACCAAGCTGTTTTGACCACTGTAGCCATGTAGTAAAATTTGAAATTGGGGAGTGAGAGGTTTTCAACCTTATACTTCTTCTTAAGCAGTGCTTTGCTTATCCTGGGTCTCTTTCCTTTCAATATTAAGTTTGTAATTGTTTTTTCTATCTCTTTGAAGAATGTCATTA
>NW_006408640.1:644890-662959 GCF_000296735.1 Chrysochloris asiatica | reverse complement strand
TGACTTTATTTCCTTGGCCTTCCTATTGTTGATTTCTAATTTGATAGCATTGTGGTCTGAGAAGATGTTTTGTAGCATTTTGATATTTGTAAATTTATGAAGATTTGTTTTCTGGCCTAACACATGGTCTATTCTGGGGAATGTTCCATGTGTATTGTGCTGTTGTTGGGTTGTATGCTCTGTACACATCTATGAGGTCTAGTTGGCTGCTTGTGTTGTTTAGTTCCTCTGTGTCTTTGTCAAGTTTCTTTCTGGTTGTTCTATCCATTTTTGAAAGTGGTGTATTAAAATGGCCCTCTTTTTGTAAATTTGTTTATTTCTTTCTTCAAATCTATTAGAGTTTGCTTTATATATTTTGAAGCTCTTTCTTTGGGAGCATAAATATTTATTATAGTTATGTAATCTTGTTCAATTCTACCTTTCATCATGAGATATGTCCATCTTTATCTGTTTTGCTGCTTTTTGCGTTGAAGTTCATTTTATCAGAGATTAGTACTGCCACTCTTGTTCATTTTTATTGTAACTAGCTTGGTATATTTTATTCCATCCTTTCATTTTTAATTTGTTTTTGTCTCTGTGTGTAAGATTTGTCTCCTGCAGGCAGCATATTGAAGGATCTTGTTTTCTTTTCCGTTCTGCCATCCTCCATCTCTTAACTTGTGCATTTAATCCATTTACATTCAGTGTAATTATCAATAGGTATGGATTAATTGATGCCATTATGTTTGTGTGTATGCGTGTATGTATGTGTGTTGTTGCTTCTTAGTTTGTTCTGCATGTCTTCCTGTGCTGAATTCATGGGTTTTGTTTTCTTTATTATGAGTTTCCTCATAGTTTTAATGTTTCAGTGTTCTTTGATTTAATTTACTTTGAGGTTATCTTATATTCCATTAATTTTTCCCTCCATTTAGTACAGTCTATTTTATCCTGTAAGCTACCTGACCTTCTCACCATTGGAATATCTGTTCCTGCATGTTTACCTTCTTTCACATTGTCATTTTTTTGACCATAGACTGACCTCTCAGATTCTCTGAGTTTGTTCTTATAATTCTGTTCTGTTCCTGACTCTTCCTTCTGTCAACTTAGTTCTGGGAGGCATTGCCATGTATGCAAATCTCTTGCAGTTGTCTGTTCTTGTTGATTCTCAGTCCACAGAACTCCCTTTAAGATGTTTTGTAGTACAAGGTTGGCTTCGGCAAAATCTCTTAGTTTCTGTTTATCACGGAATGTTTTGATTACACTGTTATATTTGATTGACAGCTTTGCTGGATAAAGGATTCTTGGTTTACATTGTTTTTCTTTCAGGGTTTTATATATGTCTTGCCTTTGCTTTCTTGCCTGCATGGTTTCTGCTGAGAGATCCGATCTTAATCTGATTTGCTTGCCTTTTTATGTAATGCTTCTCTTTTCCCTAGCTGCTTTCAGAATTCTGTCTTTATCTTTGATTTTGGAAAGCTTGCTTATGAAATGTCTCAGTTATTTTCTTTTGAGGTCTATCCTTCCTGGAATTCATTGAGCTTCTTGAATGTTTCTCTTTTCACTTTTCAAGATGTTAGAGAAATTTTCTTTCAGAAGCTCCTCAACTATCTCTTCTGTGGACTTGTGTTATTCTTCCTGCTCTGGAATGCTGATAATTCTTAAGTTATTCCTCTTCAAGTTGTCCAACATGGATCTTAGACCTTCTTTGGATTTTTAAAATCCTTTTTTGTGTTTGCTCTTCTATCTTAGTGGTATTGAGAGATTTGTCTTCTAGCTCACTGGTTCTGCCTTCCATCTCTTCTATTCTACTCCTTGGCCCTTTTAGAGTATTGTTTATTTCTGATTTTCTATTCTTGATTGTTTGGACCTCTTTCTGTAGGTTTTGAACTGTTTGCAATGCTGTATCTATCTTATTTGATTATTCCTGACGTCTTCCTTATTTATCTCAACTCCATTGTAAAGTGTTTTGAAACATTTTTCTGAATTCCTTCTCAGGCATATCCAAGGCCTCCCCTCCTTCCAGAAAGTAGTCCAGGTCTTCCTTAGGTCATTTTTCTCTGATATTTTTCTTGTTTCTGGATGTGTGCTTATATGGTCATCTGTTTTTGTTTTTTGAACATATTTAGTGTTTAGCTGTGGTCTTAATACTCAACTGAGTGTGTGATTTGGTATTTTTTATGCTTTCTGATTGCCTTCAGGTAGATGTGATCAGGAGGTGGGTTTCCCTTTTCACTATTCTTATTGCTTAACTCAGAGTAACTTTTGCTGGTGTTGTCTGCCTCCCTGGTGTTTGGAAGTTGGTATTTGTTCTTTCCTGGATTGTGGTGCTTTATACCGTGTGTTTGTATCTTAACTGTATGGCAGCAATTGCTGTTCTTTTTGAGTAGTATATGGAGAGAAAAGCCCCTTAGAGTTTAAAGGGGGAACAAAACCAAAATACAACAGAACCAAAGAAAAAAAGAGAAAGAAACAAACAGCAAGAGCAAAAAAGCAAGGGAAGAAAAAAGAAAAAACAAGAAACAACAACAACAAAAAACAGATTGGATAATTGCAGGAAAAAGAGAGGAGTGAGAAAAGAACAAAGAAAGAAAAGAAAAAATTCCATAAAAATCTGTAGCCTAATATGAGTATGACTTTAATGTCCTCAGCTTCTTGCCTTCAAGGCCATTTGATAAATTTCAAGATGCTACTGTTCTGTACCTCTGGATTTAATTTTTGACCTGTTTTGTTTTTAAACTCTCTCCCTCACCTCACTCCATTCTGGCCTTTTCCTATTAATAGACAGTTCAGGGATGGCCATGCTGCCTGTTTGTAGTGTAGTTGTTACAAATCAGGCCACCAAGCCCAAGGCAGGCAGCTGGAAACCACCTGCTGTTCCACAGGAGAAGGACTATGCCTCCTGCTCCTACAAAGATTCACAGCCTCTGAAATCCTGAGCAGGGACACTATGAGTGGAACCAATTCCAAGGCACTCAAACAGCAGAAAGGCCAGCGCCTCTAAATGCTGAGAGGATCTGTGCACATGTGTGGTGGAAGAACCCTCCAGTCGTGGGTGTTGGGGATGTCCACTAGCTCAGGCAGCCCCTCTAGTCACAAGAATGGAGGTGTGTAGACAGCCATTGAACAGATACCTTAAAAAAAAAAATTCAGAACAATGCAAAACCAAGCATATAATATTGTCACCTTTGCTCTGAGGTTCCCATGGTTGTTGATTCCAAGAGGGTCTGCTTGCTCCACTGTCTGGTCCCGTTGTTTGGTCTCACTCAAGTAGCTGGCTCTGAGCCATGGAGCCAGGCAGATTCTCAGGTATGGGATTTCTTACTTCTGCTACCAGTTCCACTAGCTATTAGCTTTCACATTTTTTAAATATTCCTACCTATGTGATTCAGAGTTTTGGAGCGCTGCCCTGAACCCACTTTACCTGGTATTCTGTGGCATTGCTAAAGGCAAACTTCACTGCACCTCTACCCTATCCGCCATCAAGCCCCACCTCTACAATTCATACTTTTAACAAATATTTCCCCTTCAGGCTTCTGTGTTCTAGCTATGTGCTAGGTGTTAAGTGTGCTCTGCTCAGTCAGACATATGGTTCCCATCCTCAGGCACAATTCACCAGGAAGACAGATAAATAAATCAACAGCTTATACATTTATGTACTAGATATTCACTCATGTGACTGTCAGAATTCTACAGATTTGTTTTCCATTATCATCCCTGTTACAGGCAAGGGATGGAGACATTGAGAGGCAAAGCATGGTGGTGTTACTATTGTTGGTAAAGTGCCATCAAGTCAGTTCCGACTCAGAGTGTCCCTGTATATGGTTTCCAAGGAGTGGCTATTGAGTTTGAACTGCTGACCTTAAGGTTAGCAGTCCAGTGTTTATTCTACACCACCCCACCAGGATTCCTTCTTCATCTTGTTATGCTAATTAGCCTCTTCTTCAGGGTATTTTGGGTTATTTCTCATTGGAGTGGAGCTCTGTGGCTCTGTAGGATAAATACTGAACTGCTAACCACAAGGTCAGTGGTTTGAGCCCAGCATCCAGTCCAGGGGAAAAAGAGGAGGCTTTCTGCTCCTGTAATGATTTACAGCCTCAGAAGCTTTATGGCTATTAGTTGGAACTGGTTCTACAGCACTTATTGGGGTACCAGACAACATCACATTTGAGGAACAACTCAAGTAAATCTTAACTAGTAAAGGTCAGTATGCAATACTCCAGAGGAAAGAAATAAAAGGAAATTTATTGTTGTTAGGTGTCATTGAGTCAGTTCTGACTCATAGCAAGTCCCTGCATAGGGTTTGCCAGGAATGACTGGCGGGCTTGGATGGTTAACCATCCAGGGCTCATCCTTCAGAGCCACTACATTCCTAGGGAATTTTGGATGTTGTTGTTGTAGTTAAGTGTTGTTGAATTGGTACTAACTCATAGTGACCCTGTATAGTGTTTCTGTGGAGTGACTGATGATTTTGAACTGTCAACCTTGCAGTTCAAATCGATCTTGTGGTCCAGTGCTTATCCTACAGCACCACACCAGGACTCTTTGGATTGAAAACTAAAAATAATTTCAATAATTGGGATTAGAAGGGCCCTAAGTAGCTTTGGAGCTCTTCTTTATTCTGATTAGGGTTAGACAAGAACATGAGACTGAGCCTCCAATCCAGAGGGATGACAAAGACTCACATGTATGGCTTGTTTGAAGGTGAGGTTAGATTAATAGCATTGGGTATGAGCATGTTGTAGTTCAAAACAGATTGCTAAAGGGTCTAAATTTTCATGTTTTGGTCAATGAAGGAGATAATAAAGTCAATGTTCAGACTAGCGGCTAGCATTGGCTACTGATCAGGCTAGCTTAACAAATGCATTTTCTCTCTGAAAATTGGTAGTGGTGGCTGTGTGCTGCCGAGTTGGTTCCCACTCATAATGACCCTGTATAGGGCTTCCAAGGCTGTAATCTTTACAGGAGCAGAAAGTCTCATCTTTCTCCCATGGAGCTACTGGTGAATTCGAACTGCTGGCCTTGTGGTTAGCAGACCAACTCATAGCCACTATGCTGCTGGGCTGTGAGCATTAGAAAGAATTGTTAAGGAGAAAAGTATAAAAGTTACACATATCTTTCATTATGAACAAACTACTAAAGGAAAAGTCCACAATAAGGAAGCACAGTTAATAATAAGAATAGATACAATTATATAGTCCAAAATTTTAGCAGGCTGCATGGAGTCTTGTTTTACTTCAGATGTCATTGCTTCTGACTATTAGAGTGTCGAAAGATATTTTCTTGTTCCTGCTGTCTGATCAAGGTGTTGGTGGTAGTGGTGGTGACTGTGTGCCTTTGAGTTAGTTCCAACTTAGTGACAATGTATAGGGTTTCTGAGGCTGTATATCTTTACAGGAGCAGAAATCTTATCTTTCTCTCTTGAAGCAACTGGTAGACTCAAATGCTGACCTTGTGGTTAGCAGCCCAACACATAACTACTATGCCACCAGGATTCCTGAAGTGTAAAAAAGTTATATAAAAGAATCAACTAACAGTTTGTAACATATGAACACCAAATGTGCAAGCATCAACAACAAAGCTTAAAATATGTCTAAATTTTGGCATAACAGAATGGAACAATGTATTTTTAAAGTATTTTAAAAAATTACCTTCTCTTTCTAAGACTTGTTTTGTCTATGGCGTTGCAGTATAATGTACTGGACTGCAAGGTTGATTTGAACCAAAATGTCGGTGTTTCAAACTCACTAGCCACTCCTTGGAAACCCTATATAGGCTTACTATGAATCAGAACTGACTCGACATTTAACAAGAACAACAGCAATCATTCTGTTTATGGTCACTCAAGTTTAACATCACAAATAACCTGAAGGTTCTGTAGTAAATGTAATCTTGTTGTTGTGAAGTGCCATAGCTTAGTGGGTTATGAGTTTGGCTGCTAACAAAAAGGTCAGCAGTTCAAAACTACCAGTTGCTCTGTGAGAGAATGATGAGACTTTATGTATGGTGCTGTGGGTTAATGCACTAGACTGCATTAAGTCTATTTGGACCACAAGGTTGGTGGTTCAAGCTCATCAGCACTCGTTGGAAACCCTGTACAGGGTTGCTATGGGTTGGAACCAACTCAACGGCACTTAACAACAACAACAACAAAGATTTACAACCTTAGAAAACCTATATAGGGTTGCTATGAGTTGAAACCAACTTGATGGCACACAACCACCACCCACTAAAGCTAACCTTGCTAGTTTTTAATTTCATTTAATTTTAGACAATAATTTCATTTTATGAGGTAGAGTATGAGTCCTCATTTTCAAATATTGTTGAATCTCTTAATTTTAAATTATCACTAGATTTGTACTGGGCTCTACTTCTTTCTGATTGTGATCTCACCACTTTCATTGGTTGTTTTCTTGTGTATTGAGTGAATGAAGACTTACAGTCAGCAAATCATTATAATGATTACAATCCCCTCCATACACTTGAGGGAGTATAGTGGTTCTTTAGGATAAGCACTGGATTGTACTTCTGAGGCAGATTTATTTATTATTCAGGCAGTCCATGGCACTTTCAATATTCTCTAATACCATAATTCAAATGCATTGATTCTTCTATGTACAATTCTTCCATTGTACAAGTTTTCTAATTTTACAATTTTCACATGTGTATAAGGTTATTGAAAATACCCCAGGGCTTGGGTTAGGGACACTTTAGTCCTCAAAATGACCTTTTTGATGTTTAACAACAGATTTGCCTAATGAAATATATCATTTAATTTCTTGACTTCTGCTTTCATCAACATTGATTATGGATCTTACAAAATTGTTGTCTTTGACAATTTCAATCTTTTTCCATTTATCATGATATAATTTATTGGTTCAATTGTGAGGATTTTTTTTGAAACTTTTAATTTTGTATTGGTTTCAGAGTGATAATGATAGATGTTTACATGTTCCATTGGTCCATTGGACTAGTTGATTCCAAGCAGCTTCAATGTTCATCCCTCTTTTCATCCATCTCATATTTCTTCTGCATAGGGAGACTCATGATCTTTTAATATCCAAGTCACTACTCACCAAAGTAGGAATTAGAACACTGTCTTTGTGGATTGTGTTATGTCAATTGACCATGTTGTCCCCTGAGACTAAGGTCCTAAACCCTCAGTCTCAGCAGCTAATTACCTTAAGATATTTGGTAATATCTAAGAAATGTTCCTCATTTTGCTCCCTGCATGCTCTACCACACCCATAGGTGTGTTTGCAGTAAAAATAACTACCCATATACAAATATGCTGTGAAACTCAGATATTTGTAGATATACTCCATTTCTCTCTCCCATACTTGTTCAGCTTGTGTCTATGTATCTACACATAGAACATTGTTGTTCAGGGTTGTGTATATAACAGTATTTACCTCTATTCCCTTGAATTCCTCTCAGTGTCCTTATCATTCTACCAACCTCCCTCCTCTCATATATTGTCCTCCTCATCACCTGAGATAACATGTGCTGTGAGGCTTTTTGTTTGGAAATGCCATTTTGTTTGTAGGGCCATGATCTATGGGCATAGCTGGAAGGTATGCCATCAGTATTTAAAATAACAGAAGGGTGACCCAAGTGGACAGGTTTCAGTGGCATTTCTAGACTAAGACAGACTAGGAAGAAGGCGATCCACTAAAAACCTTATGAATAGTGGAATACCCTATTAATCCCTACAAACTCTTTTGGAAGAAACACTGGTTGACCTACTAGTTCCTGTTTGTTCAATGGTGGATGTCTTGGCAGAATTTGCAGTCTTTCTCCTACATGACTTCTATTTTAAATCTGTGGCACTGGAGGAAAAGCACTTGACCACAAGGTCAGTGTGAACCACAAGGTTAGCAGTTCAAGTTCACTATCTGCTCCTCAGAAACCCCACACAGGGTCACAATGAATTGGAACTGACTCAAAGGCACACTACAACAACGTAAATTTATTATTTCCTTATGAAATCCCACTCAGTATCATAGAATTTTGGCTGTAAACAGAAGTAAATACATGTTCATGCCTTTCTTTCAAGTTTAACCCCTTTTGGGTTCTTAGAAGTTTTTTAGTTACCACTTTTGTTGCTACTGTGAGTTTTCTCTTTTTCTCAACTTGCATTTTACCTTTATCTTTTTATCTTTATCTCTTGTCGAGATTCCTTAAGAAGAAAACTAAATGTCTTCTAAAACTTTCTTCTATTTTTAATAGTAAATGAGTATGTCTTCCCCTTTCTACTTGAATGTAATGATCTCTTCCTAGATATTTCTAAACATTTTAGCCTTTACTTTTCTCAATCTTGATGGAAGAGAGATATATCCCAACATGCAATAAACATAATAGGTGGACTCATCTCAAGTGATGAATGGGTTTTGTTTACAATGCTATAAGAATTTTACTTTTCTTTGTATAATACTGTAGAAATTTCTAATTTGTTAAGAAATTAGAATAGTAAATCAGATGATGGAGTTATTACCTTCTTAGACTTCAATTTGGAAAGATCATGTCACAGTTAATATAATGAACAGAGTCTAAAGTGTCCAAAATTAATCTTCTCTTGTGAAACTCACAATCTTTAGAAGTGACATGGAATTTTATTTTTCATTCTATCCCTGATTTCTAGCTCCCAGCTTTCACAGCCGTTTTTCCTTTTAGGTATATATTATAGTTTAACTTGCCATTTTTCTTAACTAAATGCTAAAATATTTTTTTACAATCAATTGTTTACTTAAGGATATATGACTTACATTAGTTTATTTCTAAGAAGATTGTGTGTATGGATGGCAACATTTTGTTTCCAGCTAAAAAATACTGTTTTGTTTTTTTTTTTAAAAAAACACACTAGTTTTTAAGATGAAAATAATAATTATTCTCCAGCCCCAATTCTTAGAGAAAAATTGAGAATAAATCCAACCCAAAACAATAGAACTAATACTGATTAAAATCAGAATTTCCTGAGGTTCAGTTTATCTATGGCCCTGGCTAACATATTTTAACTCCTAAAATTGTACTGGCTTCTATACCAGGGCAATGATAATAACTTGTTCAGCCTTGAGCCAATATAGAGAAAGTGCAGGTGATAAGTAGCATGTTGAAACTGGTTGGTAGCATGGTCCTTATGGCAAAAGTCAATTTAATTAAGAGGTGATAGGAATTTGAAGTTAGTAGCTTTTCAAAATTTATAGAACTTTAATATTTCATTTTATAGATGAATAGACTGAGGTTGATAACATTGAAGACACTTGACAACATCATACAACTTGTTTTCAACAGTATTGACAAGTTTTGCTAGATCAGTACTGTTTTAAGTTTATTACATTGCTTTCTTTTTGCTTCAGAGAATTTGCAGTATATTTGTAGTGTTGTAGGATAACCACTGGACAGCAAGATTGGTTTGAACCACAAGGTTGGCAGTTCAAATTCATCAAACTAAAGTTGGTTCTGACTCATAGAAATCCTATATAGGGTTTCTAAGGAGCAACTGTTGGGTTTGAACCACTTGCCTTGTGGTTTGTATTCTGATGGTTATCCTATAGCACCACACCACATCCAAAAGTAAAACACTTTACTCACATGGGATACCAATTATATTACTATATGTTTTTCATATTCTGTTGGGTTACATCTCTTTGGAATGGGCACAAATATAGATCTATTCCAGTCAGTTGATCACGTAGTTGTCTTCCAAATTTCTTGGCATAAATTGTTTTCCATCTATTCCAGTGCCTTGTTCTTTGCCAATGCCTTCAGTGAGCCTTGGACTTCTTCCTTCAGGATGATGGGCTTTTGATCATATACCACTTCTTGAAATGAATGAACATCAACTATTTCTTTTTGGTATAGTGACTCGGTGTATTCCTTCCATCTCCTTTTGATGGCTTCTACATAATTCAGCGTTTTGCCCATAGAATTCTTCAATACTGCAAGTCAAGGCTTCAAGTGTGTCTTCCCTTTCTCTCAGCTTGAGAAATGCTGGTAAATTCTTTGCTTTTGTTTTTCTAACTCCAGGTCTTTGCCCATTTTGTTACAATATTTGACTTTGTTTTCTAGAGCTGACCTTTGAAATTTTGTTCTCTTGTACCACGTCACTTCTTCCATTTGCTTTAGCATCTCTATAATGCAGAGCAAGTTTCAGAGTCTCTTCTGACATCCATTTTGATCTTTTCATTCTTTCTTGTCTTCATAATGACCTTTTACTTTATTCCTATATGATGTTCTTGATGTCATCCCACAACTCTTCTGATCTTCAGCCTACATTGACAGAGAACTTCCAGAGGCTCAAGCCTGATTCAGAAGAGGATGTAGAATGAGGAATATCATTGATAACATCAGATTGATATTATCTGAAGGCAAAGAATACCAGCAAGATGTTTACCTGTGCTTTATTGACTACACAGGCTTTTGATTGTGTGGTTCATGACAAGCAATGGACAACATTAAAAAGAATGAGTATTTCAGAATACTTGATTATCCTCATGAGAAACCTGTACATAGACCAAACGGCAGTTGTTTGAACAGAACAAGAGAACACCGAATGGTTTAAAATTAGGTAAGGTGTGCATTCTTTCACCATACTTATTCAAACTGTATGCTGAATTATATGAAGAAAAACGTGGCATCAGGATTGGAGGAAGACTCATTAACAACCTGTGATATGCAGATGATACAACCTTGCTCGCTGAAAGAGATGAGGACTTAAAATACTTACTGATGAAGATCAAAACCACACATAGCCTGTGGTAGTTGCATCTCAATGTAAAGAAAACATTGAGGTGTATTAAAATCCTTACCACTAGACCAATAAGCAACATCCATATAAATAGAGAAAATATTGAAATTGTCGAAGACTTCATTTTTCTTGGATCAACCATCAACACTCATGAAAGTAGCATTCAGGAAATCAAACAATGTATTGCATTAAGCAAATCTGCTGCACAAGACCTCTTTAAAATGTTGACAAGCAAAGATGTCAGTTTGAGGACTAAGGTGCACCTCACCCAAGCCATGGTATTTTCAGTAACCTTATATGCATGAGAAAGTTGGACAGTGAATAAGGAAGACCATAGAAGAGTTGATGTATTTGAGTTATGGTATTGGAGGAGAATATTGAAAGTAACATGGACTGCCAAAAGAACAAACTAATCTGTGTTGGAAAAAGTACAGCCAGAGTGCTCCTTGGAAGCCATGAAAGCCAGATTTCATTTCTCATATTTCAGATATTTATTATCAGGTCAGACCAGTCACTAGAAAAGAATATGATGCTTGGTGCAGTGAAGAGTCAGAGAAAAAAAGGAAGACCCTCGATGAGATGGATTGGTATAGCGGCAGCAGCAATGGACTCAGGTATAGCAATGATTGTGAGGTTGGCCCAGGACGGGGCAGTGTTTTATTCTGTTGTGCATATGGTTGCTTTGAGTTGGTACTGACTCAGTGGCATCTAATAACAACAATAACGTTTAGAAATGTAGTATTTTTTTTTTTTTTATTGGATGCCATTAAGTTGGTTTTGATTCATGTGACAGAGTAGAATTTCCCTTAAGTGTTTTCTTGGCTGTAATTTTTATGGAAACAGATCACAGGGTCTTTCTCTCTTAGAATCTCTGGGTGAACTCTAATCACCAGTCTTTCATTTTGCAAATGCAAACTTAACTGGTGCCCCCCAGGGCCCCTAATAAGAAAATAAATACATAGATTTGAGTTCCTACACGGTTCCTATTTGAAGAGTGCACTAAAAACAAGTTGTATTAAAAAACAAACAAACAAAGAAAAAAACATACACACACAACACAAAATAACTAAAATATAAAAATGACTTGCTTTTTAAATAGTAAAGTAATTGGTATCTGAAGCATAGTTTTTAAATTCCATTTTTCCTTCAATGATAAATATTTCATAAAATAATTTATGTGTTGCACTTAATTAATTTTTCAAATATGTTGTGAAATATTTAATCCATAATTTAATATTATAAAACACACTGATTAGAAAATATATTAAAGTTTTTACAGACACAGTAGTAAATATTATTGGTAATTCTCTAGTATAAGAAATAAAATGAAAGAAGTTGATAAGACAGACTGGCATGTATACATTATTTTGTCATTACCAATTTTTTGCAACACCCACATCCCACAAGTACCTTCATGCTTAAATGACTGTTTTATCTAATCTGTTCAAATTATTAATTGCTAATATTAATCATGGAGTCCTGTTGTGGTGCTGTGGGTTTATGCACTGGACTGCAAAGTTGGTTTGAAGCATAAGGTCAGTGGTTCAAACTTATCAGCCACTCCTTGGAAGCCCTATACAGAGTCTCTATGGGTCGGAATCGACTCAACAACACTTAACAACAACACTATTAATCATGCATTGAACTGATAACCACAAGATTAGGTGTTCAAACCCACCAGTCAATCTCAGAAACCCTATGCAGAGTCACTATTAGACAGAACTGACTAGATAGCATAAAATAATATGATGTTTAGTAACCTGAATAAAATTTGGAATTTGTACACATAAATATTATATTCAACATATGTCTATCAGTTTGTCACACTGTGGTGGTTGGTGTGTTGCTGTGATGGTGAAAGCTATGCCATTGGTATTTAAAATATATTAAATATGGTGAAAGCTATGCCATTTATATTTTAAATATATAAATACCACAGTAGACAGGTTTCAGTAGAGCTCCCTGATTAACACATACTAGGAAGAAGGAGAGGCATGCCACTTACAAATGGTTAACATTTGAAAACCTTATGGATAACAGCAGAATATTTCCAGATATAGTACTGGAAGGTGATCCACTCAAGTTGGAATATACTCAAAATACAATTGAGGATGAGCTGCCTCTTCCAAGTAGAGATGATCTTAATGACATAGATGAAGCAAAACTTTTGGGACTTTCATTTGCTAATGGGGCACAACTCAAAATGAGAAGAAAGAGCTGCAAGCATCCATTAATAACTGGAACATGCAATGTACAAAGTATGAACCTAGGAAAAATTGGAAGTTGTCAAAAGTGAAATTGAATGCATAAAGATTGATATCCTAGGCATTGTTGTTATTGTTAAGTGCTGTCAACTCTTAGCAACTTTGTATATGGTTCCCAAAGAATGGCTAGTAAGTTTAAACCACCACCTTATGGTTCAAACCATCCTTGAGGAACAGTGCTTTATCATACAGCACTACAGCAGGACTAGTGAGTTGAAATGGAAAAATATTAGGCATTTTGAATATGGCAATCATATGTTCATTATGCCATAAAAAAATAAATAAATAAAGAGGAATGATGTCACATTCATTATCAAAAAGAGCATATAAAGATCTACCTTGAAGCACGATGCTATCTGTGATAGGATTGTTGTTAGGTGCTGTAGAGTCAGTTCCGACTCATGGTGACCTTATGCACAACAGAATGAACACTGCCAGGTCCTGTGCCATCCTCACAATCATTGTTAAGCTTGAGTCCATTGCAGCTGCCATTGTGCCAGTCCATCTCATTGGCAATCTTCCTTTTTTTGGCTGACCCTCCTTGTTACAAAGCATGATGTCTTTCTCCAGGGACTGGTCCCTCCTGATAATATGTCCTAAGTATGAGAGACAAAGTCTTATCATTCTGGTTATATTCCTTCCAATACAGATTTGTTTGTTCTTTGGCAGTTTATGCATTACTTTTAATATTCTTCTCCAACACTGAACTCAAATGCATCAATTCTTCTATGATCTCCCTAATTTATTGCCCAACTTTCACATTCATATGACACTATTGATGATAACATGGCTTGGGTCAGGTGCATCTTAGTCCTCAAACTGACATTTTTGCTCTTCAACACTTTAAAGAGGTCTTGTGCAGCAGATTTACTTAGTGCAATATGTTGTTTGATTCTTGACTGCTGCTTCCGTGAGTATTGATAATGGATACACATAAAATGAAGTCTTTGGAAACTTCAATCCTTTCTCTATTCATTATAAAGTCATTTATTGGTCCATTGGTGAGGATTTGTGTTTTCTTTACATTGAGGTACAATCCATACTGAAGACTGTTATCGTCAATATTCATTAGTATTTTAATTTCTCTTCACTTTCAGCAAGCAAGGTTGCATCATCTGCAGATCACAGATTGTTAATGAGTTTTCCTCTAATCCTCATTCCATGTTCTTCATATAATCCAGCTTCTCAAATTATTTGCTCAGCATATAGATTGAGTAATTATCATAAAAGAATACAACTGTGATAAGATAATATCCCAAAAGATCATGCCAAGTTTTCTGGGTCCTAATCCATCTCAGTAACAATTTTCAATTTGTTGCAGTGGTTGTTGTGTTAGTTGGTATGTCATTGATTCTTACTCATGAAAACCCCATGTGTGCAGAGTAGAACTGCTCTGTCAGGCTTTCAAGGCTGTGATCTTTCAGAAACAGATACCCAGTCCTATCTTCTGAGGTATCTATGTGTTTGAACTGTCAACCTTTCAGCTAGTAGTAAAGTGCTTAACTATTTGTGCTACCAATGGACTTTTAGCTCCCATTTAGTGTATATAGGAATAATATGGGAACTTGTTCTGAATGCAGACTTTCCAGGCTTTATTCCAAATATTTTGATTGAGCTCTGGTGGCATAATGAGTTACATGTTGGGCTGCTAACTGTAAGGTCAGTAGTTTGAATCCAACAGTTATTCTATGGGAGAAAGATAAGGATTTCTGCTTCTGCAAAGATTTATGGCTTCAGAAACTCTATACAGGGTTGCTGTGTTTTGGAAGTGACTTGATGGCATACAACAACAACCATCACCATAGTTGAAATGATTCAGGTATTTTCAGTTTATACAAATGTTTGAGTGACTCTGAAGTAGCTATGTATCAAGCTTAACCTTTGGGGAAAGCTCTACTGTTCTGGATGAGAAAAAGATGCCTTCCTAAGTGAAAGAAGGAATTAAGGGATACAACAAATAACTTGGTAGAAATTTTAATGGTGTATTGAGTCCCTTTAACAAAGAGCAAGGTGGTTTTCTTTAAATTACTGTTTATCTTCCAGGGCTTCTTGTTGCCACCAGATTGGAATGTGTGTGTGGTTTAGAGCTGATGAAGTTGAAACTGTTGTCCTTTCCTCTCGTGTTGATCAGAAGACATGTTGATTTATCAAGAAGTCTTTGGCATGACCAGTGTCTATAGTTACACAATGAAAGGTTCTTCCACAATAGTACTCCCCTGAAGGACCTCCAATATTTCCTACCTTCATCTGAAATATGAAATGGTGGTAGATATTAAGTGGATGTGTGTGATAGTTAAGGTTTTGTGTCAACTTAACTAGGCTAATGTTCTTAGTTGTTTGGCAGTTACAATGTAGTAATATCCCATGATGAGATTCAATATAATGCAATCAAATCCATGGTGAGATCTACTGTGTACAGCCAATCAGTTAAAAGAAAGTTTTCTCTGGTGTGGTTTGATTCCAATATATAGGACATTGGGGCAAATTTTGCTTGCTTTCTGTTTGATCCGGAGCCTGCATCTGGCTCATCATCTGTTATCCAGTTCTTTGGACTTGAGCCCTCAGCCTGCTGAAATTCCTGCTGATCCTGAGAGTCTTTAGCAGATGGCCATATTGCTTGCTCAACCTGTCTACCTGCTGTCTGACCTGCTAATCTTGGTTCATCTGATCTACAAACTTGAGACTTCACATCTCTACAACTGTGTGAGTCATTTCCTTGATATAAACTTTTCTTTATATGTACATATACAAGCTTTAAGGGTTTTGCTTCTCTAGAGAACTCAGTCTAAGACAATGTGTAAAGAAAACGTTTGGAAATGGTTCCTTTTTCTTTTGTAAATTGAAAAAGGAAACACTCCCTTACATCTTCTTGTGTAGCATATGTCTTTTATAAAGAATGTGAGACATATGGCAAGGATTTCTCTCAGTTACTTTCTTTATTAAATTTCTTGCTTCAATTCTGCTTCAAATGCTGTCCATGAAGACATAGTTCAAGGAATGATTAGGAGCTCACGCTGTAGAGTCAGATGAATATATGTTTTAATTGTGGACATGCTATATTTATAATCATGGTTACATGTCAGAGATTTTTATTTCCCCATCTGTGTATTGAGTGGTAGCTCAACTGATTTGATGATGTGTTGATTGTAAGATAATAAATGGTTACTCAGGCCAAAGTTCTCAGAATCACCTTTAACTCTCGTACTTCACTTCCAATCCATCAGCAAGACCTACAGCTTTTCTCATAACTCATCACTTCTTACTCTTGCCAGTGTCACCACCCTGGTCCAGAGTCTGGCATTTCACCTGGATAATTGCATTGAATTTTACCATTGCCCTGCTTCTACATAGACTCTTCTCAGTACAATCAGATCAAGTTATCCCTTTGCTCAAAACCTCCTAAAAGATACTCCCTCCAACTAAGACCCAGTAACAGCAGCTTACAGAGCACTACAACTTTCCTAATACCAGATGAGTTTGTCTTCATCTTCTGCTTCTCTCCCTCTTGCTTACTCCTTTTGACCTTCTTGCTATTCCGTGAACATTCTCCACCATTTTCAAAGTCTATTCCTTTGACTTAGATCACTTTCTTTTCAGATATCAGCGGAGCTCTTTCACATCCTTAGTGAGAGATTTTCTGCTGTACAATTTAAGATTGTACCATACTCAGCATCTCTACCCTATTTTTCAGAATTTTCTTCTTCTTAGCTTAGTATTTATCACTACCTCTAAGTTAGGCCCATCACCCATATCAGCTCACTTTACTGTGGTTGTTTGTGTGTTGTAATATGCAATATGATAACATGCAAGGAAAATACCAAAATGGATGTCAGAAGAGACTCTAAAACTTGCTCTCCAGCATAAAGCAAATGGAAGAAATGAGTAGATACAAGAGATAAACAGAAAATTCCAAAGGTCAACTCAAGAAAATAAAGTCAAATATTACAATGCAATGGGTACAAATTTGGAGTTGGAAAACCAAAAGGGAAGAACATGCACAGCATTTCTCAAACTGAGGAAACTGAAATAAAAATTCAAGCCTCCACTTGTGTTACTGAATAATTCTATGGACAAATTACTGAATGATGCAGAAAGCATCAAAAGAAGATAGAAGGAGGAGGCGGGGCTTGATGGCGGCTAGGGTGAAGGTGTAGTGAAGGTCACTGCCAGCAATAACTCAGAATTCCAGGCAAAAAAGAGGCAAGACAGAGCTCCAAGACTCTGAGCCACAGACATAGGAATAGTTTAAAGGTTTGAAGGCTTATAGCCTGTGGGATTTGGAGCTGAGGTGGGAAATCACATACTTTTGAATCTGCTGGCCAGGCTCGGAGGCCAGAGCCCACATCCTGGGCGAGTCCAAGCGGTGGGACGAAATCGAGGCTGCAGAGAGGGCCACAGAGACACCACAGAAACACACCACGTAAACCTTGGAAAGCATACTTTGCCAATTTTATGTAGTTCCAATTTTATTTTTTTCTTTGGTGTTGGGTAATAGGTGAGCTCGTAGTTTGCCCACCTACAGTCAGGTGAATAGAGGTGGGGGCTTAGCCGAGTGGCCAAGACCCACCCTAATTGCTGGCAGTTTCCTCTGCCAGGAACTCACACACTCAGCCCAAGCTGAGACGCAGATTTGGTTGACCTTTTTGCACTGGGTTGAGAGGGGTCCTGACGTAGCGTTGTGGGTTGAGGCATCGCACTGCAAATTCTTTTGAACTGCAAGGTCAGTGGTTCAAGCTCACCAGCCGCTCCTCGGAAACCCTACATGGGAGACACGGATGTGCATCCTATGTGGTCTGCTTTTTTTTTTTTTCTTTCACTGGTTTGATAGGAGTCCTGGCACAGAACTGTGGGTTGAGGTGCCACACTCCAGGGCTTTTTGAATTGCAAGGTCAGTGGATCAGGCTCACCAGCTGCTCCTTGGAGACCCTATACAGGGTCACTACAGGTCAGAATTGGCTCAACAGCACCTAACACCAGGGAGAGGAGGGACAGAGGTGACTGAAAGAGAGTTAGGACATTAAAGACATACTTATATTAAGCTACAGAAATCCTTTTTTTGTTGTTGTTTTTAATTATTATTAT
>NW_006408640.1:643566-644184 GCF_000296735.1 Chrysochloris asiatica | reverse complement strand
CTAGAAGTAGACTTGGACTCCATTCTGGAAGGAGGGAAGGCCCTGGAAATGCCCGAGAAAGAATACAGAAAAATGATTATAAAGTGTTTCAAAACACTTTACAATGGAGTTGAGAAAAATAAGGAAGAAGTCAGGAAAGTGCTACAAGAGCAATCAAACAAGATAGACACAGCATTGGAAACAATTCAAAACCTAAAGAAAGAGGTCCAAACAATCAATAACAAAATGGCAGAAATAGAAAACTCTCTGAAAGGGCAAAGGAGTAGAATAAATGAGATGGAAGGAAGAATCAGTGAGCTGGAAGACAAATATCTCAATATGACTAAGATAGAAGAACAAACATAAAAAAGGATAAAAAATTCGGAGGAAGGTCTAAGATTCATGTTGTACAACATGAAGAAGAATCACTTAAGAATTATTGGCATTACAGAACAAGAAGAATTACACAAGTCCACAGAGGAAATAGTCGAAGAGCTACTGGAAGAAAAATTCTCCAACATCCTGAAAAGTGAAAAAATAAACTTACAAGAAGCTCAACAAACTCCAAGAAGGGTAGACCCCAAAAGAAAATCACCAAGACGTATCATAGTCAAGCTCTCCAAACTCAAAGATAAGGAG
>NW_006408640.1:638936-640213 GCF_000296735.1 Chrysochloris asiatica | reverse complement strand
CAGCACTATTTACAATAGCAAAAAGATGGAGACAGCCAAAGTGCCCATCAACTGAAGAATGGATAAATAAATTGTGGCACATACACACAATGGAATATAATGCTACATTGAAGAATAACAAGGAAGTTGCAAGCCACCACATAACATGGATGAACCTTGAGGACATTATGCTTAGTGAAATTAGTTAGTCACAAAAAGAAAAATACTGTATAGGAACACTACTGTAAAAAACTAAGAAAAATAAATTATATTAAAAGGGCATAGGGGAAAGTCTTTGTTGGTTGCGGGGAAGTTGGTGATGGTTGGGGGGACATGGGGAAGGTGGAGAACAGGGCGTGGATTGGACACATGAGAGTTTGGGTGCTGGGGAGGGGGGTAATATACAGGGAGAGAGAGGGAAGTGGAGAAACAGGGCAGATAGGAGAACAACTGGGCATGTTTGAAAGGGATAAATGGGACAGAGATAAAGGAAGATATATGCACAGCCTTGGAACTACAGGGCTCTGAGATACAGGGATTGAGTCATGGTTGGAATGGGCGGGAATCATGTCAAGATGCTTGACTGTTTTTGTTTTGTTTTGTTTGTTTGTTTTTTTTAATCTTGGTGTCCCAAGCATTATAATATAGAGTAGACACTGGAGAGGGAGAGAAAGGAATAAGTCCGTCTTCTGCCTATGACTGATTGGAATACCTAAAATGGGGCTACAGCGTACCCAGTGAACGAGGCTTCTTGTGGAGTCTTGGCAATACATAAAACTATAGGTAGAAACCAGAACCACATCCAGATCTCCAGAGATGAGAAATCTCCACTTGAAAGGACGAGCAGACCAGCCTGGAGCAGCTAGAAGAATAAAAGATTCCTCTTGAAAGAAAGACCTGCAGGAAAAATGGAGGCAGATCGACTGTTAATACAAGAACAAACAAATTGCTTCCCTAGAAAACATCAAGGCAAGTGGCCAGGTCCTCTCAACACAAACCCCCTTCCAAGACTAAGATTCAACGTAAATGCACGCTCTGATTGGTGACCACACACATCACCGATGGGGGGAAGTGGGGTAAAAGCAGCAATGAAGCAGCATGCTAAGCCCACGATGTTCAGTGAACTTCTGTGGACCCAGTGGGGACCTGGTTGGCAAGCAGTGTGAGGAGACCTGGGGACTCTTGGGCCCAGAGTCAGTGGCGTGGCCACGGAGGACTCGAGTGGAGAGTGGAGCTACCGGCTGATGGGAAGAGAGGGCATGTGCACAGGAGCGCCCACACTTGCAGATGATACCCAC
>NW_006408640.1:630666-638623 GCF_000296735.1 Chrysochloris asiatica | reverse complement strand
AAGGCAAGAAGTGATTGGCTTACAAGCTTTCAAGAGGGAACCTAGTGCTAGGGAGCATGGAGGAAGGCAGAATCTCAAATGGGTACTATTCAATCTGTCTGGGCGGAGCTGATGAAAGGAAATACAGATGGGTAACTCGTGATACTGTAGTAAATAATGCTTATCAGGACGGATTATAAGGGTTGGAAATGCAAAGGTATATGTTTTGTAACAAGGAAGGGAGTGATTAACTCTCCAGTCTAGGAGCTGAGGTCTCTGGGACCATCAACGGAGAAGAGCCGAGAGCGGGACCCTACCCAGAGAACCAGAGATCCCTGAGATGGAGACAGAGAAGACAACGTGGAGTGATGAAGCGGCTGGGGAGTTTGAATCCAGAGAGGAAAGGGGACTGTGGGCCGAAAAATTGGGGGGGGCGGTGTTGAGAGGGAAGTGTAGGGGGTGGGTATCTAGGATATACCCTTTGGTTGGTGGATGATGCATGGAGGGGATTGTAACCATGGCAATGAGATGATATACGATAGAATGAATGTAAAACTAAAGTTCTCTCATGTAAACTATCATATAATTCACAATAAAACATTAAAAAAAAAGAAGATAGAAGAAATATACAGAGACACTGTGACAAAAAGAAATGGTTAATGTTCAAACATTCCATGAGGCAGCATATGATCAAGAGTCCATGATTCTGACGGAGGAAGTCTAAGGTGTATTGAAGACATTGGCAAAGTGCAAGGTAGTGGTAATTGATGGAATACAAATTGAAATCTTTCAACTAATTAATGCAGCACTCAAAACACTCACTCATCTATGTCAAGAAATTTGAAAGACAACTTCATGGCCAACTTACTGGAAGAGATCTGTATTTGTGCCCATTCCAAAGAGAGTTGAGCCAATGGGATGTGGAAATCATTGGAAAATATCATTGCTATCCCATGTGAATAAAGTTTTATGAAAGGTAATATAGAAACAGCTGCAACTATACATCGATGAGAACTTACAGAGGTTAAAGCCAGATTCAGAAGAGGACATTGAACGAGGAATATCATTGCTGACATCATATGGATCTTGGCTGAAAGCAGATAATACCAGAAAGCTGTTTACCTGTGCTTTATTGAGTACAACTTTATTGATTGGGTGGATCATGGCAAGCAATAGACAACATTACAAAGAATGAGTATTCAGAACACTTGATTATCCTCATGAGGAACCTGTGCATAGACCAAGAGTCAGTTGTTCGAACAAAACAAGTGGTTTAATACCAAGAAAGGTGTGCACCAATGTTGTACTCTTTCACCATTCTTATTCAATCTGTATGCTGAGAAAATCTGAGTAGCTGGATTATATAAAGAAAAACATGACATCAAGATTGGAGGAAGACTCATTAACAACCTGTGATATGCAGATGATACAACCTTGCTTGCTGAAGTGAAGAGGACTTAAAATACTAACTGATGAAGATCAAAGACCACAGCCTTTGGTATGGGTTGCATCTCAATGTAAAGAAAACAAAATTCCTCACCACCGGACCAATAAACAGCATCCAAGTAAATGGAGAAAATATTGAAGTTGTCAAAGACTTCATTTTGCTCAAATAAACACACATGGAAGCAGCAGTCAAGAAATCAAACAGCATATTGCATTGGGCAAATCTGCTGCACAAGAACTCTTTACAGTGTTGAAGAGCAAGGATGTCATTTTGAGGACTAAAGTGTGCCTGACCCAAGACATGGTATTTCAATAACCTCATATACATGCAAATGTTGGAGAGTGAATCAGGAAGACCACAGAAGATTTGATGTATTTGAATTATGGTGTTAGAGGGTAATATTGAAAGTGCCATGGTCTGCCAAAGGAACAAACAAATCGGTGTTGGAAGAAGTACAGCCAGAGTGCTCCTTGGAATCCTGAATGGTTGAACTTTGTCTCTCATACTTCTGACATACCAGAAGGTACCAGTCACTGGAGAAATGTTTCGTGTTTGGTAAAGTAGAGGGTTAGGGAAAAAAAAGAAGACCCCCAATGAGATGAATGGCACAGTGGTGACAGCAATTTGTTCAGCTGTAGCAACAATTGTGCGGTTAGCCCAGAACAGAGTAGTCTTCCATGCTGTTTTGCATAGGGTCGCTATGAGTCGGTACTGACTTGATGACACTTAACAACAACAGTATGCTGGAAGCTCCACCATCAGGATTTTAAATGCCAGTAGAGTCACCCACAGAGGACAGTTTTCAGTGGGACTTCTAGACTAACACAGACTAGTAAGAAAGAGAGGCAGACCACTTGTGAATGGTTAGCAACCTTATGAATAGCAGTAGAACATTTTCTGATATAATGCTGGGAGATGAATCCCTCATGTTGAAAAGTACTCAAAATACAACTGGGGAAAAGCGACCTCCTAAAAGTAAAGTTGACCTTAATGACATGGATGGAGTAAAGCTTTTGCTAATGGAGTACATCTCAAAATGAGAAGACACAGCTGTAAACTTCCATTAATAATCAGTATGTGAAATGTACAAAGTATGTTGTTTGTTGTTGTTAAGTGTCATCAAGTTGGTTCCAACTCATATTGAACCTGTTTCTGAGGAGCAGCTAGTGAGTTTGAACTGCTGACCTTGTGGTTCAAACTGACCTTGCCATCCAGTGCATTATTCTGCAGTGCCACAAATCTAGGAAAATTGCAAGTCATCAAAAATGAAACTGAATGCATAAAGATAGTAAGCTGAAATGGACTGTTTTGACCATTTTAAACTAGACAATCATGTGGTTTACTATGTTGAGAATGACAAATTGATGAGGAATAGCATCACATTCATAGTTCAAAATAAGCATCTCAAGACCTTCTGAAGTACAATGCTCTCTATGGTAGAATAATATCCGTACATCTACAAGAAAAAAGTTAATACCACTATTATTCAAATACATGAACCAAACGTTAAAGTCATGGTGACAACCGTTAAACATGCAAACATTAAACATGCAATCAAGATGCATTATTACTGATGCTTGGAATGAGAAAGTTGAAAACAAAGAGAAAGAATCAGTAGTTGGAAGATATGGCCTTGGTGTTAGATATGATGCTGGAGATTATGATAGAACTTTGCAAGACCAATTAATTATTCATTACAAATAACTTTTTTCAACAACATAAAATGTGACTATACCAAGTGGACCTCATCGGATGGATTAAAACACGGGATTAAAATTGACTATATCTGTGAGAAGAGATAATGGAAAAACTCAATATCATCTGATAAAATATGCCAGTGGCTGACTGTGGAATAGACCATTAATAGCTCATATGCACGTTCAGGTTGAAGTTGAAGAAAATTGAAGCAAGTCCACAAGAGGCAAAATACAATCTTGAATATATCTTACCTAAATTTAGAGACTATCTCAAGAACAGACTTGATGAATTGGACACTAATGACCAAAAGACCAGAGTAACTGTGGAATGGTATCAAGAATATCATACATGAAGAAAACAAAAGGTCATTAAAAGATATGAAAAAAAGAAAAGACCAAAGTGGATGTCAAAATCTCTGAAACTTGCTCTTGAACATAAAGACCCTCAAGTGAATGGAAGAAATGATAGAGTAAAAAAGCTGAACATAAAATCTCAAAGGAAGCTTGAGAAGACAAAGCCAAGTATTAGCAGTGCGTAAAGACATGGAGTTAGAAAACCAAAAACCAAAAGGTAAGAACATGCTCTGTATTTATCAATCTAAAAGAATTTAAAAAGAAAAAAAAATTCAAGTTTCAGGTTGCGATATTGAAACATTCTATGGGCAAAATATTGGATGACTCAGGAAGCATCAAATGAAGATGGAAGGAATACACAGAATCACTATACCAAAAATATTGGTCAATATTTAGTCATTTTGATAGGTAGCAAATAATAAAGGAAGAACTCCAAACTGCAATGAAGGCATTGGAAAACACAAAGCTTCAGGAAGTGATGAAATACAAATTGAATTATTTCAACAAAATGATGCTGCACTGGATGCACTCACTTGTCTATTCTAAGAGACTTAGAAGGCATGTACTTCACCAATCTATTGGAAAAGATCCATATTTGTGCCCATTCTAAAGAAAGATGACCCAATGGAGTGTGGAGATCATTTAACAATATCTTTAATATTTAATATAACACGCAAGTAAAATTTTGCTGAAAATAAATGAAAACATTTGCAGCAGTACATCTACAGGGAGCTGCCAGAAACTCAAGACAGATTCAGAAAAGGACATAGACTAAGATTCAGAAAAGGAAAAGGACATTTCTAATTTCAGATGGTTCTTAATTGAAAGTAGAGGATACCAAATGATGTTTCCTTGTGCTTTATTGACTATGCAAAGGCATTTGACTGTGTGGATCATAATAAACTATGGATAACATTGCAAAGAATGGGAATCCCAGAACACTTAATTGTCCTCATAAGGAACCTGTGTTGTTGTTGTTGTTAGGTACCATAGAGTCGGTACCAACTCATAGCAACCCTATGCATAACAGAACAAAACACTGCCTGGTCCTGCACCAATCTCACAATCTTTGCTACATTTTATCCCATTACTGCTGCCACCGTGGCAATCCATCTCATTGGGGGTCTTCCTCTTTTTCTTCATTTTACCAAACACTATGTCCTTCTCCAGGGACTAGTTCCTCCTGTACATAGACCCATACATAGACCAAAAGACAGTTGTTTGAACAGAACAGGGAGATTCTGAGTGTTTTAAAATCAGGAAAGTTGTATGTTAGGGTTGTATCCTTTCACCATATTTGTTCAATCTGTTGTTGCTGTTATTCAGTGCCATTGAGTCAGTACTGATTCATAGTGACCTTATGCACAAATGAATGAAATGTTGCCTGATCCTGTGCCAACCTCACAATTGTTATTACACTTGAGTACATTGCTGCTGCCACTGTACCAATCCATCTCCTTGATATTCTTCCTCTTTTTTGCTGACCCTCCATTTTTATCAAGCATGATGTCCTTCTGCAAGGACTGGCCCCTCCTGATAATATGCCCAAAGTATGAGAGAATGGTCATCCTGGCTTCTAAGGAGCATTCTGGATGTGTTTCTTCCAACAAAGATTTGTTTATTCTTTTGGCAGTTCATGTTCATAGTCTCCTCCAACATCATAACTCAAATGCATCAATTATTCTACAGTCTTCTTTATTAATTGTCCAACTTTCATGTACATATGACATTATTGAAAATACCATGGCTTGGGTGAGGCACACCTTAGTCCTCAAACTGACATATTTGCTCTTAAACACTTTAAGAAGATCGTGTACAACAGATTTGTCTAATGCATTATGTCATTTGATTTCTTGACTGCTGCATCCATGAGTGCTGATGGTTGCAAATAATCCAAGAAACTGGATTATATGAAAATGGATATGATATTAGGATTGGAGGAAGACTCATTAAAAACATGTAATATGCAGATGTAATTTGCTTATTGTTTTTTTTTTTTTTAAGTGCCATTGAATCAGTTCCAATCCATAGTGATCCTGTATAGGTTTTCCAAGGAGTGGCAAGTGAGTTTGGACCACCAACCTTGTGGTCAAACCAACTTTGCAGTCCAGTTTATTAACCCACAGTGCAACATCAGGAAGCAAAAAGGGATTGAAATACTAATTGGTGAAGACCAAAGACTACAGCCTTCAGTATGGATTGCACCTCAATGTAAAGAAAACAAAAATCCTCACAACTAGACCAATAAACAACATCATGATAAACAGAGAAAAGATGGGAATGGTAAGAAAATTTCTTTTCGCTTAGATCCACAGTTAGTACTCATGGAAGAAATCAAATACTCAAGAAGTCAAAGGAGGTATTACACAGGCAAATCTACTGCAAAAAACCTCATTAGAGTGTTAAAGAGAAAGAGGTTACTTTGAGGAATAAGGTATTCCTTAACCAAGCCATTGCACTTTTAATTGCCTCATATGCATGTGAAATTTGGACAATGAATAAAGATTATAGAAGAATCAATGCATGGGAGTTATGGTGTTGGAGAAGAATGTTGAAAGTACCATGTACTTCCAGAAGCACAAAGAAATCTATTTTGGAAGATGTACAACCAGAATGCTCTTAGAAGGTAGGATGGCAACATTTCATCTCTTGCTATTGAACATGTTGCTATGAATGACCATTGCTTGGAGAAGGACATTATGCTTGTAAAAGTGGAAGGTCAATGAAAAATAGGAAGACATCAAGGAGAAGGACTGGCACAGTGGCAGCAACAGTGGGCTTAAACGTAACAATTTGAAGATGATGCCAGACCAGTGTTGAGCTCTGCTGTGTGTTGAGTCATCAAGATCAGAACATGTTCAATGACAACTTATTATTGCTAGGTGAATAGTCATTTCTGACCCATAGCAACCCTTGTATAGGTTTTCCAAGGAGTGGCTGGTGAGCTTGAATCACAGACCCTGAAGCTCAAATTGACTTTGTGCTTCAGTGCATTAACCCACAGCGCCAAGCCAGTACTCTCAATTGCACCTAACAAAAACAATACGCTTCTAGACTGAAAAGTTATTCCCTCCCTTCCTTGCTATAAAATGTCTACCTTTACATTTCCAACTTTCACAATCAGTCCTGAAACAATTATTCACTATTGTACCACAACAGACCCATCTGCATTTCGTTTCATCATCTCCACCTAGACAGATTGGATACTACTCACTAGAGATTCTGCCTTCCTCCAGGCCCCCTGGCTCTAGGTTTCCTGTTGAAAGCTTGTAAGTCAGTCACTTCTTGCCTTTGTAGACCCCGCCCCTTAATTGGGGTATCCAATGTCCAAGTTGCCCATCCCTGTCTACTCTGTGTGTGGAGGGGTTGGGAATGATTCTTGCTGTAAGAATTTTTTCCCTCTTTTGAGCTACTGCTTCCATAGGTGTAGGTCAAGTTCATCAAATTGCATTGATTACTCTTTTTTTCCTCTTCTTTCTTCTTCTGGATGAGCAGTAATCATCCAGTCATTGAAGCCAGGTCAAGTGGGTATTATTTGCAAGTGTGGGTTTTCTTGTGCATATGGCCTCTCTTTTTATCAGCTGAACACTTCACTGTCCACAATGTAAGGCTTACCTCGCCACTTCATTGTTTTTCCCTCACTTCCCCTTATCGGTGATGAGTGTGGTCACCAATCAGAGTGTGTATTCCCATTGAGTCTTAGTCTTGGAAGGGGTGTGCATTGAGGGGACCTGACCACTTGCCTTGATGTTTCCTGGGGAAGTGATTTGTTTGTTCTTGTAGTAACAGTCCATCTGCCTCTATTGTTTTGTATTTTTCCTGTAGGTCTTTCTTTCAAGAAGTATCTTCTATTCTTCTAGCTGTTCCGGGCTGGTCTGCTCATCCTTTAAAGTGCAAATTTCCCATCTCTGGAGATCTGAAGGTGGTTCAGGCTTCTACCTATATTCTGTCTTATGTAATGCAGAGTCTCCACAGGAAGCCTCCTTCACTGGGCACGTTGTAGGGCCATTTTAGGTATTCCAATCAATTATAGGCAGAAGATGGATTTACAAGCTTTTTATAGTGTTGTTTCTCACTATTCCTTTCTCTCCCCCTCCAGTGTCTATTTTATATTATAATGCAAGGAAAACCAAGATTCAAAAAACAGCCAAACATCTTAACATTATTGCCCCCTTTTCCCCATTGCAACCATGTCTCAATCTCTGTATCCCAGAGCCCTGTAGTACCAAGGTTGTGTATACATCATTCTTTACCTCTGTCCCACTTAGCCCATTCAAACATGCCTAATTGTTCTCCCATCTGCTTTGTTCTTCCATTCCCCTCTCTCTTCTTGTATATTGCCCCCTTCGCCAGCACCCAAACTTTCCTGTGTCTAATCCCTGCCCTATACTCCACCTTCCTTTCCCTTCCCTCAACTATCCCCAACTTCCCAATGATCAATAAAGAATTTCCCCACCCCCCTTTAGTATGGGTTCTTTTT
>NW_006408640.1:589944-615935 GCF_000296735.1 Chrysochloris asiatica | reverse complement strand
GCTCACTTTCGTGCATCTGGCAGGCCCGTGGTACGTGGCTCGGGCAGGAGGGGAGCTGCTCGCCTGTGTGCGCGCACGCCCGGCGGGGCCCGGAACCCCCATCCTTTGACTTTTAATCTTTTTTGTCTCTGTGTGTGAAACGTGTCTCTTGCCGCCAGCATATTGAAGGGTCTTGTTTGCTTATCCATTCTGCCACTCTCCGTCTCTTAATAGGTACATTTAATACATTTATATTCAGTGTAATTATTGATAGGTATGCTTTAATTGCTGCCATTATTGTTGGTTGTGTGTGTGTGTTTCTGCTTTCTTTGTTCTGTGTGTCTTCCTTTGCTGAGTTCATGCTTTTTATGTTCTTTCTTGTGAGTTTCATCATTAATTTTAATGTTTCCATGGATTTTCATTCTCTTGGTATGTTGTGAAGTGTTCGTTTTCTTTGAGGTTGCCTTATAGTTGCATTAACTTTTCTCTCAGTTTAGTGTAGTCTATTTTATCCTGTAATCTACCTGACCTACTCACCATCTGGATCTCTGTTCCTAAGTGTTTACCTTCTTTTACATTGTTGTTGCTTTGAACTTAAACTGACCACCAAGATTCTCTGAGTTTATTCTTATAGTTTTGTTCTGTTCTTGACTCTTCCTTCTGTTGATTTAGTTCTTGGAGGTGCTGCCATGTTTGTCATTCTCTGGTTGTTGTCTGTTCTTGTTGGTTCTCAGTCCACAGAACTCCCTTTAGGATGTTTTGTTGCGCAGGGTTGGCTTTGGCAAAATCCCTTAGTGTCTGTTTAACCTGAAATTTTTGATTACACCATTGTATTTGATTGATAGCTTTGTTGGATAAAGGATTCTTAGTTGGCAGTTTTTTTCTTTCAGCATTTTATATATATCTCCCTACAGCCCTCTTGCTTGCATAGCTTCTGCTGAGAGATCTGAACTTAATCTGACTTGATTGCCTTTTATGCAACATTTCTGTTTTCCCTAGCTGCTTTCAGGAGAGTTTCCTTATCTTTGAATTTGGAGAGCTTGATTATGATATGTCTCAGTGATTTTCTTTTGGAGTCCTTCCTGGGGTTCATTGAGCTTCTTGAATGTCTATCATTTTTCTGAATTCCTTCTCAGGGATTCCCAATGCCTGCCCTCCTTCCAGAATGTAGTCCAGTCCTACCTCTACATCATTTGTCTCAGACATTTTGTCTTGTTTCTGGACATGTGCTGATATGGTCATCTCCTTTTGCTTCTTGGGCATGTTTAGTGTTTATCTGTGACCTTAATACTTAATTGTGTATGTGTTTTGGCATTTTTTATGCTTTCTAATTGCTTCCAGGTAGATGTGGTCAGGATGTGGGCTTCCCTTTTCACTCTTCTTATTGCTTAACTCAGAGTAACTTTCACAGGTGTTGTCTGTGTCCCTGGTATATGGCAGTTGGTATTTGTTCTTGCCTGGATTTTGGTGTTTTATAGAGTATGGTTGTAGCTTGACTATATGGCAGCAGTTGCTGTCTCTTCTTGGGTAATATAGGGAGAGAAAGAGTCCCCCAAAGGTAGAACAGGGAGCATACAACAGCAAAACAGCACCATCAGAGAAAAGAAAAGAAAACAAAAACAAAAAAGCAACATCAACAACAAAAAGACAAAACTAGACTGAATACTGTAGTTTATACTCATAGAAAAGGGAGAGGAGGGAGAGAAAAAACATTTCTGTAGCCGAATATGAGTATGACTCTAATGTCCTCTCTTCATCTTCTTGCCTTTAACCTGCCTGAGTGATTTCAAGATGCCATTGTTGGCTTTTATGCTGTACCTAAAAATTTAATTTTCAGCCAATTTTGTTTTTAAACTCTCTTTCCCTCTCTCCACCCCTGTCCTGGCCTTTCCTGTATTTACATAAAAAAAAAAACAAAAAACAAGCAGTTCACGGCCAGCTCTTGGGCTGAGAGTATCTGTGTGCATGTGTGGCAGAAGAAGCCACCAGTGGTGAGGGTGAGGGGTGTCCACTCACTCCGGCACCCCTTCTTGTCACCAGATTGGAAGTGTGCAAACAGTAGTGGGCCAATGAACAGAAAAGAAAAGAAAATCAGAACAAAGCAAAACTAACAAAGTGTATTGTCCACCTTTGCTCTGAGGTTCCTGTGGTGTTTTTCCACTTGGTCTTGCTGTTTTGTTTATCCCAAGTTGTCAGCTCTGGCCACCAAGCCCCGTAGATTCAACAGTATGAAATTTCTTACTTTTGCTACAAGTTCCACTAGCTATAAGTCTTCAAACCCTTTAAATATTCCTATCTCTGTGGTTCTAAATTATGAAACTCTGCCCTGGACCTGCTTTGCCTGGTATTCTGTGATATTGCTGACAGTGAACTTGTAGAAATTAAGTTAGTATTTTTATAATTTAAAATGTTATACTCCTATGTTATGGTGCTGTAAGATAAGCACTAGACTGTTGAATGGAGAAAATTTGAAGTTGTCAAAGATTTCATTTTGCTTGGATTCACCATCAACATTTATGAAAGCAGTGGTTAAGATATCAAATGATGTATTGCAAATCTGTTGTACAAGACTTCTTTAAAGTATTCAAGAGCAAAGATATCAGTACTAAAGTGGTCTTGACCCAAGCCATGGTATTTTCAATATCCTCATATGTATGTGAAAATTGAACAGTGAATAAGGAAGACCATAGCAGAATCAATTGATTTGAGTTATGGTATTCGAGAAGAATTTAAATGTACCATAAACTGTCAGAAGAACAAATCTGTTTTGGATGTGCTGCAACCAGAATGCTCTTTAGAAACCAAAATGGCCAGATACCATCTCTCGTACTTCAGACGTATTATCAGGAGGAACCAGTCCCTAGAAAAGGACATCATGCTTGGTGGAGGGTCCATAAAAAAGAGGGACACTCTCAACTAGATGATTGGCACAGTGGCAGCAGCAATGAGCTCAAGTGTAGCAGCAATTGTGAGGATGATGCAAGACTGATCAGTGCTTCATTCCATTGTACATAGGATCACTATGGGTTAGAATTGAATTGATGACACCTAACAACAAGCTAACTTACAGGTAAGTGGTTCAAATCCATGAACCATTCTTCAGAAACAGGTCACTATGAGTTGGAACCTACTAGATGGCACTTAACAACAACATGTTTATGCCACATTATGAGAAAAATATGTTTAGGTCTACAAATAAATATGCAAATTATTGTTACTATACAAAAGACAAAGTTTAAAGGGTTTATTAAAAATAATTTATCTGATATAGTCAAAGAAAGTCTTATCTGTTTGGCTAAAGTTTAATAGATAAATTTATAAAAATGTTAATGCTTAACTGTCAAATAAATAACTCAACATTTATGAGATAATAAAATAACCTCATACAAAGTCTTCTTTCCTACAGCATCTAACATGCAACTACATAGAGTGAATTCTTTAAAACCCAGAGACCCTCATACCCCACACTCTACCACTATGTTCTCATGATTGTTTTAATTTAACAGACCACATACTTACCCCTAGACAAGGTTTGTAAAAAACTCCCCTACTTAATCTTAATTAATTAATTATTTTTTGTAAATGAGTTACACTTAAAGAAAACTTCATCTAGTTTTCATTAAAAGAGTAGGTATACTATTAATGTTGTTATTGTTAAGTGTTGTTGGTTGGTCCCAACTCATAGCAACCCTGTATAGGGTTTCCAAGGAGCAGCTGGTGAGCTAGAACCACTAAGCTTATGGTTCAAACCAACCTTGCAGTCCAGCACATTAACCTGTAGTGCCACACCAGGACTCCAAACACTTATAGGGTCATTATGAGTTTACATAAATGGCTACTGACTATTCTGGCTGTTATTACCTCCATTAAAATGTTTAAAAGGAATATTGTATTTTAAATAGACTTTATTTTGCTCCCTCTGAAATAACTTCTGTCTGATAATCTAAATTAATTACATTCTCAAAACTTATAAACTAAACTCAGGATAGTCAATAGCCATTTATATAAACTACAACGATCCTGTACAGGGTTTCTGAGGCTGTAAATCTTTGTGGGAGCAGAAAGCTGGTGAACTGGAGCCACTGACAAGTGGTTAGCAGTTCAGGGATTATCTTACAGAGCTACTTCACTTACTAAGTTAATGGATGTTTGTTAAAATTTAAGTTTATGTACTTTTGTCTTTTTATGTCACAAAGATGATATATATTTGAGTCTGGTAATAGTGGCATCATTTTTGTCACTTTAAAAGTTTGTAAACATGAAACAAGAATGAGTTATCATCTCATACTAGGAATAATAGCAAAGATAAAAAAAAAAAAAAGTAGGGGACAACAAATGCTGGCGAGGGTGTGGAGAGACTGGAATGCTCCTACATTGCTGGTGAGATTGCAAAATGGTCCAACATCTCTGAAAAGCAATACGGTGCTTCCTCAGAAGGTTAGAAATAGAAATAACTTACGATCCAGAAATTTCTCTACTTGGTATTTACCCACAAGAAACACGAACCATAACATGAGTAGATATATGCACACCAATGTTCATAGCAGCACTATTTACAATAGCAAAAAAAGTGGAGACAGCCTAAGTGCCCATCAACTGAAGAAAGGATAAGCAAACTGTGATACAGACACACAATGGAATATTATGCTACCATGAATAATAAGGAAGCTGTATGCCACAATATAAAATGGATGAACCTTGTGGACATTGTGTTGAATGAAATTAGTCAGTCACAAAAGGAGAAATATTGCATAGGACCACTACTGTAAAAAACTAAAAAAGAAACCATACTAAAAGATGGGAGGGAAAAAAAATTGCTGGTTACTGGGATGTGGGGGCAGGGTGGTTAGGGGAGGGAGAAGAAGGGATCACAGGGTAGAGAATAGACACAAGATAGTTTGGGTGCTGAGGAGGAGGGCAATACACAATGGGGGGAGAGGAATCGAAGAACAAGTAGAACAGTTAAGCAAGTCTTCATGGGCTAAGTGGGACAGAGGTAAATAATGATGTATGCATAACTTTGGAACAACAGGGCTCTGGGATACAGGGACTGAGGCATGGTTGGAAAGGGCAAAAGTGGGGAACTAATGTTAAGTGCTTGGCTATCTTTTGAATCTTGGTTTTCCTGGCATACCATTATAAAATAGATAGTTGAGGAGGAGAGAAAGGAATAGTCAGAAATATCACCATAGAAAGCTTGTAAGTCCATCTTCTGCCTAAAATGAATTGAAATTCCTAAAATGGGGCTACAAGGTGCCCAGTGATGGAGGATTACTGTGGAGTCTCTGCATTATATAAGACCATAGGGGGAATCCTGAGCCCCATACAGAATCTTCTGAGGTGGGAAATTCCCACTTGAAAGGACAAGCAGACCAGCCTGGAGTGGCTAGAACAGAAGCTACTTCTTGAAAAAAGACTGACAGGAAAATTACAAAACAATAATGGCAGTCCGACTGACTGCTATAAGAACAAGCAAATTGCTCACCCAGGAGACATCAAGGCAAGTGGCAGGGCAAGCCCTCAGGGAAAACTCCCTCCCAAGACTAAGACTCAATGGGACTATACAAGCAGACAAGCACTCTGACTGGTGACCACGTTGGTCACCAATAAGGACAAGTGAGGGAAAAACAGCAATGAAGCTGCGAGCTAACTCCAATCACATTCAATACCCTCCTGTGAATCCAGGTGGAGACCTGTTTGGCCAGCAGTATGGTAAGACCTGAGGTCTCCTGGGCCCAGAATCAGTGACATAGATACAGAGGACTAGAGTGGAGAGTGAAGCATTCAACAGATAAGAAGTGAGGGCACTGCACAAGAACACCCACACTTGCAGATAATACCCACTTGACCTGGCTTCAATAGCTAGATGATCAGAATTCAACTAGAAGAAGAAGGAAAAGGAAAAAAAGAGTAATCTGATACAATTTGATGAACTTGACCTACACCTATGGATGCAGTAGCTCAAAAGAGGAAACAAATCTTTACAGTGAGGATCATTCCCACCCCTCGATGCATACGGTAGACAGTGAGGGGCAACTTGGACATTGGCTACCTAAAATGGGGGGGCTACAAAAGCAAGAAGTGACAGGCTTACAAGCTTTCAAGAGGCAGCCTAGATCCAGAGGGTATGGAGGCAAGCAAAATCTCCACGTAGTAGTATCCAATCTGTCTGGGTAGGACTGATAAAAGGAGATGGGGATGGCTATCATGTGGCATAATAGTGAATAATTGTTATCAGGACTGACTGTGAGGGTTGGAAATGTAAAGGCAGACATTTTGTAGCAAAAGGAGGGGAGTGGTTGACTTTGCAATCCAGTAGTGGAGGGCCCCGGGACTATCAATGGAGAAGAACGGAATGCGGGATTCTACCCAGAGAAGCAGTGATGCCAGAGATGGAGGCAGAGATGATAATGTGGAGAGATGGAGTGGCTGGGGACTCTAGACCCAGAGAGGGAGAGGGGCTGTGTTCATGACTGGGGGGGGGCACCCTTTGGGTGTTTGATGAGGCATGTAGGGGATTGTAACCATAGTAATGAAACCATATCTGACAGGATGAATGTAAAGCTAATGTTCTCCCATGTAAACTATCACATAATTCACAATAAAACATAAAAAAAAAAAAAAAAAATCTTTGTGAAGATGGAGTCCTGGTGTGATAGTATAGGATAAACACTGGACTGTTAACTTCAAGGTAGGCAGTACAAACCCACCAGCTGCTCCTTGGAAACACTATACAGAGTTGCTGTGGGTTAATGCACTGGATTGAAATGTAGGTTTGAGCCACAAGCTTGGCAGTTCAAGCTCACCAGTTGCTCCTTGGAAATCCTGTACAGGGTCACTATGAGTTGGAACCAAATTGATGGAACTTAACAACAACAATAATAAGAGACAGAGTACCCATGTGGTACTGTAGGATAAGCACTGGGCTGCTAACTGCAAGGTCAGTGGTTCAAACTCACCAGTTGCTCCTTGGAGAACCTTATACAGGCGTGACTGGATGGCACTTACAACAGCAACCATAAGAGATATATAATAAAGACACAAACCTTGAATGGTTTATAAAAAGGGAAGTTTATTTGATGTGATTGAAATGTTTATCTGTTGTGGCTAAATCTTGATGGGTTAAATGATAAGATTTTAAAGAACTTTAGTGTCAAAGGGAATATTAAAACTCAATGTTCTCTGTTAAAATGACAAAATTTTCTTTACTATTGTATCTAAACATTAACTTTGTCTTCTGTGTAACCTGCCTAGAAGGCAAAGATTCTTTGTCTCGTTGGAATAATCTGAGTTCATCACGTTCTTCAAAACCAAGCATCATGTTTTTGTTTTTTTTTAAATTAAAAAAAACTAAGATTTTTTTACTTTTAAATGCTTTTATTGTCACTTTGGTTAGTTATCCAAGTATTATTCCTCAGTGATCAAATGTTAAAACGCTGATGATGACTTTTTATCCTAAAGTGATACATTTTATTGCTAAAACCTTGTCTTTTAAAACTTCATGGGAACCACAAAAATTTATTCCCTGCTTTATAAAGGAGAAAGTGCTGGAAATAATACATTTTATTTAATGTGTTATGAGTTGTATAAAATGTGCTGTCAAATCAGAACTGTCTAATTTTCTTTACGAATTTATATGTGTGTCAATATTTCTTCTGTGATGACACCTGATAACAGACATGATTTTATATTGCTAACTTGGTCACATTATTTTTTTAAGTTAAATCTAGCATTATTTTAAGTTAAAACTAGCATCATCTAGTTAGAGGTTTTTACATAGTTCACCTATGAGTTATACTAATATTCAGATGTTTAGAGATCTTAATATACTCTTGGTGTATAGTATGTCTCAGGGTTGTTCTATGTTATATGTGAAGTTTGAGATTAGAGCTAATCATGTTTAGAAATATTTTGTCTAAAGACTTTTTTTTTTTTAAACAAACTTTATTTTGCTTCACATTATTTGTAATTTTCATTTATTTTTGTTACTGGTAACAAGTTAACCTGGAGTCTTGGTGTAACCATAAGTTCACTGATTCAAGCCCATCAACTGCTCCTCAGAAAACCTTCACAGTGTTGCTATGAGTGGGAACTACCTAGGCAACTCTTATGAGCAACAATAAGTTAACCATAGCCGTTTTACAGTTTTGTCACTTGCAGAAAGTTTTTACTTTGTTGACTCCCTGAAAGCATGTGACTAGAGTATTTCAATGAAAATAGACTGTATCAGAGATTCATGGAAAGGTGTACCAGAGATTCATGGATCAATATTTTGAAAAAGAGCTAATGACATCACCAGACTAAATAAAGATTTCTAGAACTCTGGAGGGTCACAGACTGTGATCTAAGATTAAGTGTAAGAGAAATTAATTACATGGGACTGAGTTTTATGTCGGGAATACTGCTGATTTTATGTTTTATTTTCTGGATGTAAGAAACCTCTCTCTTTTCTCCTAACTGCAGACTATATTTTGCCAGCAACAACAAGAAACATTTATCCTTTCTCTGTAGTTGATCCCTATGAAATTAGAAGACTCTTAGTATTCTTATTTTATGGCAACATAATTATTTGTATAGTTTCAATAAGACTTCATCCTCTCATTAACAGCACATAATTGAAAATCTCTGTTATGGAACAAAACTTTTCCTGGACTATCATATTTAAAAGGATACTCAGAGAAAATAAGGTCTGATCAGACATCTTTAAGGAACTAAGATTGACTTCATGAAGCCAATGATTACAAAGCCCTCTGAGGAAAACTGGCTTAGAACCTGACTGACAGTGTCCCCATTGAGTAAGGAAGGTCAGTTCCTGCCACACCTGGGATATTTTGGAATCTCAAAAGAGAGGAATTCACCTAAATCTATGGTCACTATGGGAAAAATTTGGTGACACATTTTTAGCTTGGTTTCCTAGACTTTTTTGTTGTTGTTATTAAGTGCCATCGAGTCAATTCTGACCCATAGCAACCCTGTATAGGGTTTCCGAGGAGCAGCTGGTGAGCTTGAACCTCCGACCTTGCAGTTCAAACGGCTTTGCAGTCGGGCACATTAACCCACTGTGCCACACCTAGTTCAGTCTGAGATTCCTTATAAAAATTTGTAGAAAATCATATTCAGAAAGTGATATGATAAAATGCCACTCTTACTGTACCTGTGTAAAAAACATGAACATCTTTATTTTTAGATCAAGAATAATTTTGCTTTGCGATCATCTTTTGATCATTAGAAAGAAATTTTATGTTTCAAGAAAATTTCGGTTACTGTACTCAAGAAGTATACATCACAAAACTGTGAATCAAGTCCAGCACTGAACTTCAAATGTGGACTATAGCATTATTATTATTGTATTATCTGCTTTTATTCCTTTTAAGGGTTTGTTGTTCTTGTCAAGTGCTGTCATGTTGGTTAGGATTCATAGCAACTCTGTATAGGGTTTCCAAGGAGTGGCTGCTGGGTTTGAATTGCCTACCCTTTATTAGCAGTCCAGTAGGATAGATAACCACATTACCCATCCCTCATTGTTTTCATGATTCTAATTGATGATTTAATCTTGTAAATTTTCTTTTTCTTTACATTAAGGTACAATTCATAGGAAAGGTTATAGTCTTTGATTTTCCTCAGTAAGTATTTAAAATCCTTTTTGCTTCAAGTAAGCAAGTTGTTTCCTCCGCATACTGTTGTTATTGTTAGGTGCCATGGAGTCAGTACCAACTCATAGTGACCCTATGCATAACAGAATGAAACACTGCCCAGTCCTGGGCCAACTTCACAATCGTTACTACATTTGAGTCCATCTTGTTGGGGGTCTTCCTCTTTTTCACCAACCCTCTACTTAACCAAATATATATCCTTCTCCAGTGACTTATCCCTCATATCCAAAGTATGAAAGATTAGGTCTGATCATCCTGGCTTCCAAGGAGGAAGTCTGACCACTCTGGTTGTACTTCTTCCAACACAGATTTTTGTTCTTTTGGCAGTCCATAGTCCTTTCAATATTCTCCTTCAACACCATAACTCAAATGCATCAATTCTTCTGCAGTTTTCCTTATTCATTATCCAACTTTCACATACATATGAAGTTATTGAAAATACCATGGCTTGTATAACGTGCACCTTAGTCCTCAAACTGACATTTTGCTCTTTGACATTTTATTTTAAAAAGGTCTTGTGCAGTAGATTTGCCCAATGCAATATATAGTTTGATTTCTTGATTTCTGCTTCCATCAGTGTTGATGGCTGATCCAAATAAAATGACATCACTGACTTTAATCTTTTCTTTAATCTTTTTTTAAACTTTAATCTTTTCTCCATTTATATGGATGTTATTAATTGGTCCAGTGATGAGGATTTTTGTTTTATTTACATTGAGGTGCAACCTCTACCAAAGGCTGTGGTCTTTGATCCTCACCAGAAAGTATTTTAAATCCTCTTGGCCTTCAGCAAGTAAGGTGATATCATCTGCATACCTTAAGTTGTTAATGAGCCTTTCTCCAATCCTGATGCCACATTCTTCTTCATATAATACAGATTCTCTGATTATTTGTTCAGCATACAGGTTGAATAAGTATGGTGAAAGAATACAACCCTGGTCCACACCTTTCCTAATTTTAAACCACTTGGTGTCCCCTTGTTCTGTTCAAACAACTGCCTCTTGGTCTATGTACAGATTCCTCATGAGGACAATTAAATGTTCCAGAATACTCATACTTCACAATGTTGTCCATAGATTGTCATGATCCACAAAATCAATAGCCTTTGCTTTGTCAATAAAGCATAAGTAAACATCTTTCTGGTATTCTCTGCTTTCAGCCAAGATCCATCTGATGTCAGCAATGATATCCCTTGTTTCATGTCCTTTTCTTTAACCGGCTTAAACTGCTGTGAGTTCTCTGTCAATGTACGGTTGCAGCTGTTTCTGTATTACCTTTAATAAAACTTTACTCACGTGGGATAACAATGATTGTCCAATGATTTCCACATTCCATTGGGTCACCTCTCTTTGAAATGGGCACAAGTACAGATCTCTTCCAGTCAGTAGGCAAGGTATTGTCTTCCAAATTTCTTGGCATAGATGAGTGAGTGCCTTGAATGATGCATCAGTTTGTTGAAAGATTTCAATTTGTATTTCATCAATTTCCAATGCCTTGTTCTTTGCCAATGACTTGAATGCCCCTTGGACGTCTTCCTTCAGTATCATTGGCTCTTGATCATATGCTACCTCTTGAAATGGTTGAACATCAACCATTTCTCTCTCTCTCTTTTTTTTTTTTTTTTGTAGTGACTCATCTGCATACCATAGATTTTTAATATGTCTTCCTCCAATCCTGATGCCACATTCTTCTTCATATAATTCCTTTCCTAAGATTATTTGCTCAGACATCAAACTGAATAAGTATGATGAAAGGATACAACCCTGGCACACAGCTTTCCTGACTGCATCTCCTTGTTCTGTTCAAACAACTGTCTCTTGATTTATGTACAAGTTCTTCATGAGCACAATGAAGTGTTGTGGAATTCCCATTATTTGTAATGCTGTCCATAGTTTGCTATGAACCATACAGTTGAATGACTTTGCATAGTCAATAAAGCTCAAGTAAGCTTCTTTGGCATTCTCTACTGTCAACCTAGATCCATCTGATGTCAGCAATAATATCCCTTATTCAATGTCCTAGTCTGAATTCAGATGAATTTCTGGATGCTCCCTGTCAATGTACTGCTACAACCATTTTAGAATTATCTTCAGCAAAATTTTACTTGAATAGTAAATGATATTATTTGATGATTTTCTAATTCCATTGGGTCACCGTTCTTTGTAATGGATACAAACATAAATCTTTTTTAAGCAACTGTCAAGGAATTTGTCTTCGAAATTCCTTGACATAGATGAGTGAGCGCCTCCAGTGCTGCATCAGTTTGTCAAAACATTTCAATTTGTATTATGTCAGTTTCTGATGCCTTGTTTTCTACCCATGTCTTTATTACAGTGTGCACTTCTTTCAATACCTTCAGTTCTTTACCATATGCTACCTCTTGAAATGGTTGAATAGCAACCTATTATTTTTAGTACAATGATTGTATTCCTTTCATCTTCTTTTGATGCTTCCTGCATCATTCAACATTTTCCCCAGTGAATCCTTCAAATATTGCAACCTGATGCTTGAATATTTTCTGCATTTATTTCAGTTTGAGAAATACTGAGTGAATTCTTTTCTTTTGGTTTTCTAACTCCAGGTTTTTGCACATATCATTATCATGCTTTACTCTGTCTTCTCAAACTGCCCTTAATTTTTTTCTATTGTTTCTATTATCAAGGTTATATTTTCTCTACTGATTCACCCTCTTTGTACTCAACTTTCTCATTCCAATCACTAGTAATTATGAATGTATCTTGATTACATGTTTGAACAATTTCAGAATTAAGAAGTTTATAACATTCTTCATTTCATCATCATTGGCTTTAGCGGTAGTTTGTGTTTAAATTTGAGAAATAGTGGTATTAACTAGTAGGCATATGAATATTATTCTATCACAGATAGCATTTTCCTTCAAGATAGATCTTGAGATGTTCTTTATGAAGATAAATGTGACACCATTCCTCTTCAGTTTGTCATTCACGGCATAGTTCACCATATGATTGTCAGATTTAAAATGGCTAATACCTGTCCATTTCAGCTCACTAATGCCTAGAATTTTGATGTATATATGATCCATTTCATTTTTGACAACTTCCTATTTTCCTTGATTCATATTTTGCATATTCCATGTTCCAATTTTTGATGAATAATAGTCGTTGTTGTTGTTATTAAGTGCTATTGAAATAGTTATGACTTGTGGCGAACCTGTATAAGGTTTCAAGGAACCACCAGTCTTGAAGTTAGCAGTCCAGTGTTTATCCTACAGTGCCACATCAGGTTTCCATAATAGTCCCTGCTGTTGTTGCTTTGGGGTCATAGTGACCCTGTATAAGGTTTCTGAGAGCAGTTGGTAGTTTTGTAGATTTGAACAACTGACCTTGCAGTTAGCATCAGTTCAGTGCTTATCCTACTGCTTAAATGAGTGGTGAAAGTGATGAAAAAGCAGACTGCATCAAAGATCAGAGAGAATTGTGGGCTCTGACATCTTACACTCATATCATACACAGTCTTTCTGTTCTCTTAGTTGGCACACTGTCCTAGTGTGAAGAATGATGAACCCAATGTGGGATGGGCTAGCAACAACATGTAAGTAATATAGCACATATATCAATATAACAAATGGATTTTGCATTGTTTTGTCAGCTTTAACTAAGTTTTGCTGTGATAAAACTATGGTACAAGGCCTATAATTAGGGCTCCATATTATGTGCTGCCATGACATCTAGTAAAATCATGAAGTCCTCAAATAATCCAACCATAAATTTCCCTCCTCATTCTGCTTCCATAGATAAGGTCTCCTGGCCAAACAACTTACCTTATCACAGAGAGCAAGAATAATGCCTGCTTATCCCTGAGTAGTGCAGTCCATCACAGTCTATGGAATTATTTAAACTAGCCAATCACATCTTGATACTACAGAGTTTGTCTCCCACAGGCTCTGATTGTTTAATCCACTCCTGAGGCAACCCTGTATGGTTGGATATGGCATAGGACATCCTCTCAAGACTGTGAGTACATGTGACTAGGGAACTGCTGTCCATCTTCTCTGTTTAAGGTCGGGAGTTGTGTGTTTGGTTATCCACAGAAGTCTAGGGTGGGAATGCCTTCCTCACCAACATGATAAAGAGGAGATGATTAAAGCATGCAACTGCAAAATCTCACTAGTTTATTAGAACAAGGTGCTGTTTTTGCCATTGATGGTCCATGCCCTTCATGTTGACTATGGCTCTACAGAATCTAGGTTGAAGGGTTAAGCCTGATATGGGCTACTCCAGTGTCATGGTGGAGAGGGAAGAGGGATGTGGAGCCATACAATGGCCGTTTAGGTTTCCAGCTGAGACTGGGACACACCATTTGCACTCATATTTCATTGGTCATGTGGAAATCTGACCTCACTGACAGGACACTGCCTTAACACCCAAGGGGAAGACTGCTCAATCCTCTCACAGGGAAGGTAGTGACTGTTTGGAACAAGGTTAGCTTCTATTAACTCTGTTAAGTAGAGGTCAGTTATAAGATAATCAATTGCATATTGCATACCTTGACATAGAACAGAGAAGTAAATGGTGTGTAACGGGATGTACTTTTAAAGAAGCTTGTGTCTCTGAAATTTCTACAGCTCAGTATCTCTCAGATATCATTTTTGCTTGAAATCTGACTTTCCCTTTTGCTTGAAATCTGACACAAGAGTAACTTGGCACGGTATGCTGCACATATTCAATAAAAGCATGTTAACCATCCCTCCCCCCCCCAAAAAAAAAAAAACAACCCCACTTCTATTGATTCCAACTCATAGCAATCCTATGTTGTTGTTAAGTCGATTTCGACTTTTAGCAACACTGAATAGGATTTCCAAGGAGCAGCTGGTGGGTTTTAACCACACCAATCTTGTGGCTAGCAGTCCAGTGCTTCTCCTACAGTGCCACACTAGGAGTTTAATCAACCCTATAGGCTAGGACAAAGTAAAACTGGTTTCTATGGCTTCTGAGACTGTAAATGTTGACAGAAGAAGATAACCTCATTTTTCTCCTCAGTAGTAGCTGTTGGGTTTAAATGATTGAATCATTGACCTTGCAGTTCACTACACCATCAGGGCTTCTAAATGCTTGTTAAGAGTGAGGGAATTTGCCCTTCTTCATCTGAGTTCTGGTGTGAAAGATAAGCACTGGACCACAAGGTTGGTAGTTCAAACTCACCAGGCATTCCTCGGACACCTTATACAGAGTTTCTATGAGTCCAAACTGACTCCACGGCACATAACAACAACAACAACATCTAAGAGATGAGCCTATAAATGAAGGAACGCTGCAAAGAATGTGAAAATGGCCAGTAGGGGAAGTGTGAGATGAATATAGTGGCTCAGATCATATTCTTTGGAAGAATAAAGTTTGGGATCTGATTCCCAGATGCACAACTTGACTTGTTTTCTCTCCAGCTATCAAGCAGGAGGAAATTGAATGGACCAGAAGATATTCAGATTTCATTTTACTTGTGTCAACTATCAATGTTCATAGACGCAGTAGTTAAGAAACCCAATAATATAGTGCATTAGATAAATTTGCTACAAAGGATCTATCTAAAATGTTAAAGAGCAAAGATGTCACTTTGAGGACTAAGGTGTTCCTGACCCAAGCCATGGTATTTTCAATCACATCTCAATGTAAAGAAAATAAAAATCCTCACCAATAAACAAAATTCTTATCAACAGAGAAAAGAAAAGATTAAAGTTGTCAAGGACTTCATTCTTCTTGGATCAACTATCAACACTCATAGAAGCAGCAGTCAAAAAATCAAATGATATATTGTATTAGGCAAATCTGCTGCACAAGACCTTTTTAAAGTGTTGAAGAGCAAAGATGTCAGCTTGAGGACTAAGGCGCTCCTGACCCAAGCCATGGTATTTTCAATCACCTCATATGCATGCAAAAGCTGGACAGTGAATAAGGAAAGAAGAATTGATGCTTTTGAGTTATGGTGTTGGAGGAGAATACTGAAAGAGTCATGGGCTGCCAAAAGACCAAACAGATTTGTGTGGGAAGAAGTACAACCAGAGTGCTCCTTGGAGGCTAGGATGACCAAACTTCATCTCTTATACTTCAGATATATTGTCAGGAGGGACCAGTCACTGGAGAAGGATATCATGTTTGGTAAGTTGGAGGGTCAGAGAAAAAGAGGAAGACCCCCAACAAGATGGGTTGGCAAAGTGGCAGCATCATTGGGCTCAAGTGTGGCAATGATTGTGAAGTTGGCCCAGGATTGTGAAGTTGGCCCAGGATTGTGCATAGGGTTGCTATAAGTCAGTATCGACTCAATGGCACCTAACAACAACAATATATGTATGTGAAAGTTGGACAATGAACAAGGAAGACTGGAGAATAATCAATGCATTTGAATTATGGAGTTGGCAAAAAACATTAAAAGTACCATGAACTGCCAGAAAAAAGAATAAATCTGTCTTGGAAGAAGTATAGCCTTAGTTCTTTAGAAACGAGGATGGCAAGACTTCATCTCATATACTTTGGTCATTTTATCAGGTGGGACTAACCAGTCCCTGGAAAAGGACATCATGCTTGGTAAAGCAAAAGGTCATCAAAAAAGAGGAAGGTCATCAGTGAGATGGATTGACACAGTGGCAACAACAGTAGGTTCAAACATAACAACGATTGTGAGGATAGTGCAGGACTGGCAGTGTTTCATTCTGTTGTGCATAGGGTAGTTATGAATCAGAATTGTCTTAATGGCACTAACTACAACAAGATATTATCAGTCCATGCTGGTGAGGCCAAGATAGTCCAGGTCTCTAAAAGAGTCTGAGAAAGGGGAGGAGAAAGATCCAGAGACGATCTCACCAGATCCAAGCTGCCCACTTCCTAACAGTTAGCATTACCCTGTTGGCTTTATTCAACTACAATCACTTTTCTTTCCTTATTGGAGGGAGACATCTTATGCTCAGAAGTGTAATAAAATTTCTATAGTATGTTGTTTCACTTTGTGAGTGGTGATAGAAGGATTCCAGGCTTGCAAATGGCTCATCCCATTTACCTCCTACCAACCTGTAAGCATCTTTAATGAGGATCCCAAGAGACAAGTTGAAGTGAGAATTTTTTAGCTTATTTGAAGGAGTACAGTTATGGGTGGAACTGATGTGGAAGTCACAAAGTCTTGCTGCCACCAGAAATCCCACGTGGCCTCCTTTAGCATTCCTCAGTGTCACAGTTTCTGTGATACTCTTCATTAGTTGAGGGAAGCTAAAGTAGATTGGTCTTCAGCTACAAATTAGGAACAAATGAGCTATTTTCACATCAGGGAAACAATTTATTATAATCTGACCAACTATTTAGAAATGATCATGGACTTCACAGTGCTTCCTTTTTTCTAGGCTCTTTCAACATAATTATTTTTAGTGTAAAAGAGAGACGATCAGATGTTCAAATGAGAAAATATCAAAACACTAAAGAGAATGGAGGTAATGTTTCTAATAAAATTAATTGATAAATTTAGTTTGATAATCTAGTCCAGCCAGAAAAGACCATAACAATGTGTTTTTATTTAAAGTTTTTAATATTTCAGGAAGATTTTCTGTTACTCAATTGAAATGTGGCATATCTGTTGTTAGGTGCCATCAAGTTGATTCTGACTCATAGTGATCTTATGCCCAACTGAATGAAATACTGCCTGGTCCTGTGCCAATCTCATAATCATTGCTATACTTGGGCCCATTGCTGGCAATATTATGGTACTATTCATAATGTTTCAGTATTTAATATTCTGGTGCTATCTGGCAGTATTCCACTGCTATTCTTAAGGTTTTTAGTGGTTAAACATTAAGAAGTAGTCCACCTCTCCTTCTTCCTAGTCTGTCTTAGTCTGGAAGCTCAGCTGAAACCTATCCACCATGGGTGATCCTGACAGCATTCAAAGTTCCCGTTAATAGTTTTCATATCACAGCAACACACAAGCCACTGCAGTATGACAAGTGGACAGATGAGTAATAGAGTAACATATGTAGGTTTTCCATCAACTGTGTATACAAAGTCAACACAATTTTTATTAAAATTCTAGCTTCCTTTTTTTTCAGAAAGTGACAAGCTGACTCTAAAATTTGTATAGAAATACAAAGGATCCAGAATAACAAAAATAATCTTGAAGAAAGAACAAAGTTGGAGGATTCACACGATCTAATTTAAGTATTTTACTACAAAATTACATTAACAGAGACTGTAACTTAGGCATTGCTGTTATCGTGAATTCTGACTCATAGTAACCCTATGTACAACAGAATGAGAAACTACCAATCTTGACCCATCTTCACAATTGTTGTTATGGTTGAACAATTTTTATTACCACTGTATCAATCCATCTTTTTGGTGGTATTCTTTTTCATTGACTCTCCACTTTAGCAAACATGGCGTCCTTCTTGAGGGATTTGTTCCTGGAGCATAAAAGTCATATTAGCTGGCCCTCCTTGTAGATGTATGGGCATTATACTATTACAGACAGCACAGACCTTAAAATGTTCTTTTTGATGATGACTGCAATGCTGTTCCTTATCATTTTGTCATTTCTGGTATAGTAAAACATGATTGTCTGATTCAAAATGACCAATACTTGACAATTTTAGCTCACTAATGCCTAGGAGTCCTGGTATGGCACTGTGGGGTAATTTACTGGGCCACAAGTTCAGTTTGAACTGCAAGGTTGGCAATTCAAAGTCACCAGCCACTACTTGGAAACCCTATACAGGGTCACTATGAGTCAGAACTGACTCAAAGTCACTTAACAACAGCAACAACAACAACAATAATGCTTAGGATATAGATATGCATTCTATTTCATTTTTGACAACTTCTGATTTTTCTAGATTCAAATATCTTACATCCCATGTTCTAATTACTAATGGATGTTTGCAGCTGCTTCTCATTTTGAGTTGTGCTTCATCAATAATTGAAGGTCCTGAAAACTTGGCTCCATCCATGACATTAAGTTCATTTCTACGTTGAAGCAGCACCTCTTCCCCAGTCATATTTCAAGTGCCTTCCAATCTGAGGTGAATCATCTTTGGCACTGTATTAGACAATGTTCTGCTGCTACTCATAAGGTTTTCAGAAGTGGTCCATCTCTCCTTCGTTCTAGTCTGTCTTATCTGGAAGCTCTTCTGGAATCTATTTATCAGTAGTGATCTTAAATGGTATTTTAAAAACTGGTGGCATAGTTTCCAGCATCACAGCAATACACAAGTCACTGCAGCATGGCAAACTGACAGATGAGTGGTGGAGGAGCTATATTGGCATAAGGTCAGGCATACAAATAAATTGAATAGAATTGACAGTCCTTATATTGATGGTTATAGAGTCTTGGTATGGTGTTATGGGCTAATGCTCAGACTGCAAAGTCATCTGAACTGCAAAGTTGGTAATTCAAGCTCCTTGGAAACCCTACACAGGGTCGCTATGGGTTGGAAACACACTTAACAACAACAACAACAACAACCTATTGATGGTTGGACTCTTGGTATGGACCTGTGAGAACAGCACTAGACTGTGAACTACAAGATTGGCAGTTCAAACCCATCAACTGCTCCTGTTGTTGTTGTTGTTAAGTACCATGGAGTCGGTTCAGACCCATAGTGACCCTGCACAGGGTTTCCAAGGCTATAAATCTTTACAGGAGCAGAATATCTCATCTTTCTCCCGCAGAACCGCTGGTAGTTTCGAACTGCCAACCTTCAGGTTAGCAGCCTTTCATAACCTAGGAAACCCTAAACAGGGTCGCTATGGGGCAACTGGGTGTTGTTGTTGTTAATTGCCATTGAGTCAGTTCTGATTCATAGGAATCCTGTATAGAATTTCTGGGGAGTTACTGGTAAGTTTGAACTGCTGACCTTGCAGTTATTTAGCAGTTCAGTGCTTATCCAGAAGCACTTATCCATACCAGGGAAAACTAGATATCCACATACAAAAAAAAAAAAAAAAAAAAAAAAAATGAAGTTGCTATCCTGTATCACACAATATAAAAGTCAACTAAAAGTGCATCATATATCTGAATTTAAGAGCTAAAACTCTTGGAAGAAAATATAGAAGTAAATCTTTGTGATGTGCAATTATGCAATGACTAATTGAATAAGACGCAAAAGAAAAAAGTACAGCACAAAAGAAAAAAAAAATCAACTGGATTTCATTAGGGAAAAAACATTTTTGCTTTAAAAGAGCTAATAAAGAAAGTGGAATGACAATCTAAAGAATAGAAGAAAGGATTTCCAACTCATATATTTGAAAATGGCCTGTTGTTGTTAACTGCTGTGGAGTCCATTCTGACTCATAAAGATACTGTACAGGGTCTGAGAAACAGCTGGTGGGTTTGAATTGCTGACCTTGTGGTTAATAGCAGTCCGTTGCTTATCTTACAGATCACACCAGAACTCTGATAAGAGTCTAGTAACCAAATATAAAGAACTCTTACAACTCAAAAATAAGAATACAAATAAACCAATAATAGATGAGTAAGCTACTTGAAAAGACATATCTCAGAAAATATACAAATGGCCAATATGTGTGTGGAAAGATGTTAAGTATCATTGTTATTGTTGTTTAGTGCTATCAAGTCAATTCTAACTCATAGTTACCTCGTAGAGCATTTCTGAGGAGTTGCTGTTGAGTTTGAACCACTGACTTTGTGGTTAGCAGTCTAGTGCTTATCCTACTGTGTCACACCAAGACTCCTCAGTATCATTAGTCATTGTTGTTGTTGTGTACCATGGAGTCGGTTCTGACTCATAGCGACCCTGAGCAGGGTTTCCAAGGCTGTAAATCTTTAACCCTTATCTTTCTCTTACGGAACAGCTGGTAGTTTCGAACTGCTGACCTTGCGGTTTGTAGCCAGATTTGTATCTACTATGCGACCAGAGCTCTTTATCATTAGTCATGATTTTGATTTGTATTTTCCTAATCATTAGTCATTGTTGTTGTTGTTAAGTGCTGTAGAGTCAATTCTGACCCATAGTGACCCTATACAGGGTTTCCAAGGAGCAGCTGGTGACCTTGAACTGCCAACCTTACAGTTCAAACGGCTTTGCAGTCTGGTGCATTAACCCACAGCGCCACACCAGAACTCTCTAGGAAAATGCAAATCAAAATCATAGTAAGTTTATACTTCACACCACTACAATGGCTATTATCAGAAAGACATATAATAACAAGCATTAATGAGGGTGTGAAGAAAACTAGAGTCCTCATACGTTGCTACTAAGAGTACAAATAATGTAGTCACTTTTAAAAACAGTTTGACGATTTCACAAAAAAGTTACATTATTTCAGTTGTTACTGTAGTCCTGGTATGGTGCTGCAGGTTAATGTGCTGAACTGCAAGGTTGGTTTGAACTGTACCATTTGTGGTTCAAACTCAACAGCTGCTCCATGAAAACTATGCATAGGGGTCGTTCTGAGTTGAAACCAACTCAACAGCACTTAACAACAAAAAGGTGCTGTTGAGCCGATTTTTAACTCATAGTGATCTAAAGTAACAGACTAGAATTGCCCCATAGGATTTTTAAGCTGTGGACTGCAAGCTGTGTGTCAGGGTTGTATTCACCGTACTTTTTCAATCTGTATGCTGAGCAAATAATCTGAGAAACTGAACTATATGAAGAACAATGTGGTTTGACGATTGGAGAAAGAGTCTGTAATAGCTTGTAATATACAAATAATGCAAACTTTGTAGCTGAAAGCAAAGAGAAGTTGAAATACTTACCAATGAAGATAAAACTAGAGCCTTCAGGATTGATTGTACCTCACTGTAAGGAAAACAAAAATCTTCACAACTAGGCCAATAAGTAACATCATGATAAATGGAGAAAGGAGTCAGGGTGTAGAATAATCATTTGATCACCAGGTCAGTTTGAACCATAAGGTTGGTGGTTCAAACTCATCAGCCACTACTCAGATACTCTATACAGGGTTGCTATGGATTAGAACCAACTCAACAACATTTAACAAAAACAATAAAAAATGGAGAAAAAGTTGAAGTTGTTAAAGGCTTTAATTTACTTGTATCCACAAGTAAATCCATGGCGTCAGTATCAAGAAATCAAAGAACATATTGCATTAGGCAAATCAGCTCCTAAGGACCTTTTTTAAGTGTTCAAGAGCCAAGATGTTAGTTTGAGGTCTAAAGTGCTCCTGACCGAATTCAAGGTATTTCCAATTGCCTCATATGCATGTACAAGTTTGACAATGAATAAGGAAGACCATAGAAGAATCAGTGCATTTGAGTAATGGTGTTGGTGAAGAATATTGAAAGTATCATGGACTGCCAAAAGAACAAACAAATCTGTATTGGAATAAGTACAGTCAGAATATCCTTAGAAGTAAAGATGGCAAGACTTTTTCTCTTGTACTTTGAACATATTTTCAAGAAGGACCAATTCCTGGAGAAGGACATGATGCTCGGAAAAGTGGAGGGTCAACAAAAAGGAAGACCCAGCAAGATGGATTGGCACAGAAGCAACAACAATGAGCTCAAACATAATGACATTTGTGAGAATGGTAAGAACCAGGTAGTGTTTTGATCTGTTGTGCATAGGGTCTCTGTGAGTTGGAACTGACAGGAGGGCACTTAACAACAACAGTGGCTTCCTAGTACTCCCTTCCATCTCTAATGCACTAGCATCCCTTTAAGATTCCTAATCTACTGTTTAGCAAAGAAAGAATAGGACTTAACTAATCAGGTCTTTACCAGGCAAGATTTTAGCTAGACTGTATTAATTTTCACTTTAAACAATAGTTTCATTGTGATATAATTCTTAGACCACAAAATTCTCCCTTTTAAAGTATATAGTTCAGTAGATTTTTATTATACAAGAAAGTTGCTAAACAATCACCACTACCTAATTTTAGAACACTTTTATCATTCCTAAAATAAACCGCATGCTTATCATTTGCAGTCACTTACCATTTACAGTCTCCTTGGCGCTGTGGGTTAATGCACCAGACTGCAAAGCCTTGTGAACTGCAAGGTCGGTGGTTCAAGCTCACCAGCTGCTCCTCGGAAACCCTATACAGGGTCACTATGGGTTGGAGCTGACTCGACAGCACTTAACAACAACAACAACAACAACAACCCCAATCCTGGAGTCCTGGTGTGGTGCTGTAGAAAGCCATTTGAACTGTAAGCTCACCAGCTGCTCCTTGAAAGCCCTATACAGGATCGCTATGGGTCAGAACCGACTTGATGGCACTTAACAATAATAACAACAACAGCCCCAATCCTGACCAAAAGAGTTGTGGGATGACATCAAGGACATCATATAGGAAGAAAGTAAAAGTCACTGAGAAGACAAGAAAGAAGGAAAAGACCAAATGAATGTCAGAAGAGATGCTGAAACTTGCTCTCCAGTGTAGACATGCTAAAGCAAATGGATGAAATGAGGCAGTAAAAGAACTGAATAGAAAATTTCAAAAGGCAGCTCAAGAAAACAAAGTAAAAAATTGTAATGAAATGTGCAAGGACCTGGAGTTAGAAAACCAAAAGGAAAGAACATGCTAAGCATTCCTCAAACTGAAGGAATGAAGAAAAAATTCAAGCCTCAATTTAACAATATTGAAGGATTCTATTGGCAAAAGGAGTCCTGGTGTGGCGCTGTGGATTAATGCACCAGACTGCAAAGTGTTTGAATCTCAAAGTCGGTGGTTCAAGCTCACCAGCCGCTCCTTGGAAACCCTGTACAGGGTCGCTGTGGACCGGAACCTACTCGATGACACTTAACAATAACAACAACATTGGCAAAATATTTAATGGTGCAGAAAGCATCAAAAGAAGATGGAAGGAGTACACAGAGTCATTGTATCAAAAACAAATGAACAATGTTCAACCATTTCAAAAGGTAGCATATGATCAAGAATATGATATTGAAGGAAGTCCAAGGTGCATTGAAGGCATTGGCAAAGAACAAGGCTCCGGGAATTGATGGACTAAAAAATGAAATTGAGGCATTTAACAACAACAATCCCAATCCTAATCTTAGGTAACCTCTACTTTCTCTATTTATGGGTTTGTCTATGCAGATGCAGGATATTTAATATAAATAGAATTATACAACATGTATTCTGTTGAGTGCATTTTTTTAAAACAGTGAATGTTTACAAGGTTCATTCATTTTGTAGCATGTATCAGTATTTCTTCCTTTTGATAACGCGAATGGAGTAAAACTCCTGGGAGAAAAACCCGCGGGACCTTCATTCGCTGATGGGGCAAAACTCAAAATGAAGAGAAACGGCTGTAAACATCCACTGAAAATTGGAACATGGAATGCACGAAGTATAAATCTGGGAAAATTGGGGTTGTCAAAAACGAAATGGAAGATAGAAACATCGATATCTTAGGCATTAGTGAGCTGAATGGACTGGTATTGGGTTTTTTAATCTGACAACCACATGGTCTACTCTTCAGGGAATGACAAATTGAAGAGGAATGGTGTTGCATTCATCGTTAACCAGAACATATCCAGATCAGTCATGAGGTACAATGCTATCTGTGATAGGATAATAACCATGTGCCTACAGGGAAGCCCAGTTAATACCACTATTATTCAAATTTACACACCAACCACTGAAGCCAGTGAGGAGGAAATAGAAGAATTCTACCAACTTCTTCAATCTGAAAGTGATCAAACATGCAATCAAGATGTATTGATCATTACTAGTGATTACAATGTAAAATTTGGGAGCAAAGAGGAAGGATCAGTAGTTGGAAAATATGGCCTTGGTGATTGAAATGATGCTGGAGAATGCATGATAGCATTCTGCAAAACCAACGATTTGTTCATTTCAAATACCTTCTTTAGACAGCATAAGAGACAACTATACACATGGACCTCACCAGATGGAATACATAGAAATCAAATTAACTATATCTGCAGAGATGATGGAAAAGCTCCATATCATCAGTGAAAACAGGGCCAGGGGCAGCCTGTAGAACAGACCATCAGTTACTCGTATGCAAATTCAAACTGAAGCTGAAGAACATGAAAACAAGCCCATGAGAGCCAAAATATGACCTTGACTATATCCCACCTGAATTTAGAGATCATCTGAAGAACAGATTTGATACATTAAACACTAAAGACTGAAGACCAGAAGAGTTGTGGGATGACATCAAGAACATCATACATGAAGAAAGCAAAAAGTCATTGAGAAGACAAGAAAGAAGGAAAAGGTCAAAATGGATGTCAGAAGAGGCACTGAAACTTGCTCTCCAGTGTAGAGATGCTAGAGCAAATGGAAGAAATGAGGAGTTACAAGACCTGAACAGAAAATTTCAAAGATCAGCTTGATAAGATAAAGTCAAATATTACAACAAAATGTGCAAAGATCTGGCGTTAGAAAACCAAAAAGGAAGAACACGTTCAGCATTTTTCAAGCTAGGGGAACTGAAGAAAAAATTCGAGCCTCGACATTCATTATTGAAAGATTTTTCTGGGCAAATTTTTGAATGATGCAGAAAGCATCAAGAGAAGATGAAAGGAATACAGAGAGTCACTGTACCAAAAGGAAATGGTTAATGTTCAACCATTTCAAGAGGTAGTATATGATCAAGAGCCAATGATAGTGAAGGAAGAAGTGCAAGGTGCATGGAAGGAATTATCAAAGAACAAGGCACCAGGAATTGATGGAATAAAGATTGAAATATTTCAAGAAAGTGAGGTAGCACAGGAGGCACACACTCATCTCTGCCAAGAAATTTGGAAGACACCTATATCACCGACTGATTGGAAGAGATCCATATTTGTGCCCATTCCAAAGAGAGGTGACCCAACAGAATGAGGAAATCATCAGACAATCCCTTTGATATCCTATGTGAGTAAAGTTTTACTAAAGGCAATACAGAAATAGCTACAATCATACATTGACAGAGAACTTCCAGAAGTTCAAGCTGTATTCAGAAGAGGACATGGAATGAAGGATATTTTTGCTGATGTCTGATGGACCTTGGCTGAAAGCAGAGAATATCAGAAAGATGTTTACCAGTGCTTTCTTGACAATGCAAAGGCTTTTGATTGTGTGGATCATGACAAGCTATGAGCAACATTGTGAAGTATGAGTATTCTGGAACACTTAATTGTGCTCATGAAGAATCTGTACCTGGACAAAGAGGCAATTGTTCAAACAGAACATGGGAATACTGAATAGTTTAAAATTAAGAAAGGTGTGCGACAAGGTTGTATTCTTTTACCATACTCATTCAACCTGTATGCTGAACAAATAATACAAGAAGCTGGGTTATAGGAAGAAAAATGTGGCATCAGGATTGGAGGAAGACTCATTAACAACCTGTGATATGCAGATGATACAACCTTGCTTGCTGAAAGTGAAGAGGATTTAA
>NW_006408640.1:586030-587270 GCF_000296735.1 Chrysochloris asiatica | reverse complement strand
AAAGACTAAGAAAAAGAAATTATAGTAAAAGTGGATAGTGGGAAGTCTTTGTTGGTTGTTGGGAAGTTGGTGATGGGTGGGGGAAGGGGGAGGGCAGAGCGCAGGGTAGGGATTGGACACAGGAGTGCTAGGGTGGGGGGCAATATACAGGGAGGGTGAGGAAAGTGGGGAAACAGGGCAGATGGGAGATCAATTGGGCATGTTCGAAAAGGCTAAAAGGGACAGAGATAAAGGATGATATATGCACAGCCTTGGAACGGCAGGGCTCTGAGATACAGGGATTGAGTCATGTTTGGAATGGGGGCGGGGGGAATCATGTTAGGATGCTTGACTGTTTTTTGTTTGTTTGTTTTAATCTTGGTTTCCCTTGCATTATAATATAGAGTAGACACTAGTGAGGGAGAGAAAGGAATAGTCAGAAACACCACACTAGAAGGTTTATAAGTGTGTCTTCTGCCTATGACTGATTGGAATACCTAAATTGGGGCTACAGTGAACCCAGTGAATGAGGCTTCTAGTGGAGCCTTTGAAATACATAAAACTAAAGATAGAAACCGGAACCACATCCAGATCTCCAGAGATGAGAAATCTCCACTTGAAAAGATGAGTAGACCAGCCCGGAGCATCTAGAAGAATAAAAGATACCTCTTGAAAGAAAGACCTGCAAGAAAAATGGAGGCAGATGGACAATTACTACAAGAACAAACAAATCACTTCCCTAGGAAACATCAAGGCAAGTGGCCAGGTCCTCTCAACACAAACCCCCTTCCAAGACTAAGACTCAACGGAAATACTCCATCTGATTGGTGGCCACACACATCACTGATGGGGGGAAGTGGGGTACAAGCAGCAATGAAACGGCAAGCTAAGCCCTACAATGTTCAGTGGACTTCTGTGGACCCAGTTGGGGACATGATTGGCAAGCAGTGTGAAGAGGCCTGGGGACTCTTGGGCCCAGAGACAGTGGCGTGGCCACGGAGGACTCAAGAGGAGAGTGGAGCTACTGGCTGACGGGAAGAGAAGACAAATGCACAGGAGCGCCCACACTTGCAGATGATACCCACGTGACCTGGACCAGATGACTGGATGATTGGAGCTCAACCAGGAGAGGAAAGAAGGGGAGGGGGGAAAGAGTGAGCTGATACAGTCTGATGAAGTTGACCTATACCTATGGAGCAGCAACTCAAAAGAGGGAAAAAATCCTCACAGCAAGAAACATTCACACACACACACACACACA
>NW_006408640.1:577895-585930 GCF_000296735.1 Chrysochloris asiatica | reverse complement strand
GATGAAGATCAAAGAGCACAGCCTTCGGTATGGATTACATCTCAATGTAAAGAAAACAAAAATCCTCACCACTGGACCAATAAACAAGATTATCAATGGAGAAAACATTGAAGTTGTCAACTATCAGCACTAATGGAAGTAGCAATCAAGAAATCAAAGGACTTACTGCATTAGGTAAATCTGCTGCACAAGACCTTTTTAAAGTGTTGAAAAACAAAGATGTCAGCTTCAGGACTAAGGTGCACCTGACCCAAGCCATGGTATTTTCAATCACCTCATATGCATGTGAAAGCTGGACAGTGAATAAGGAAGACCATAGAAGAATTGATGCCTTTGTGTTATGGTATTGGCGGAGAGTATTGAAAGTGCCATGGACCTAAAGAACAAATAGATTCGTTTTGGAAGAAGTGCAACCAGAGTGCTCCTTAGAGGCCAAGATGGCCGAACTTCGTCTTTCATACTTCAGACATATTGTCAGGAGTGACCAGTTGCTGGAGAAGGATATCGTGTTTGGTAAGGTGGAGGCTCAGAGAAAAAGAGGAAAACCCCCAACAAGATGGATTGGTCAAGTGGCAGCATCGATGGACTCAAGCATGGCAACAATAGTGAGGTTAGCCCAGGATTAGGCAAGTATTTTGTTCTGCTGTTCATAAGGTAGCTATGGGTCGGTACCAACTTGATGGCACCTAACAACAATAACTACAACAGCTGAATACTATTAGTTTATATGAATACTTTATTATTGTTGCTAGGTGTCATCAAGTAAGTTTCAACTTATAACAACCCTGTACAGTGTTTCCAAGGATGGACTGATGGGTTTGAACTGCTGACTTTGTGCTTTTCCTACATTGCCACACTAGCATTTTACTAATTTTTGTTAATTAATGGATAGTTGAGGTTTTTTTCATATTTTGACTATTATGGATAATCGTGTTATGAATATTCATGTACATATTTTTGTGGGGATAGTTTTTACTTCTCTTGAGTGGAACTGAAGGATTATACCATAGATTTAAGAAGTCCTGGAGTCCTGCTGTGGTGACATGGGTTAATGCACATGGCTTCAAGGTCATTTGAACTGCAAGGTCAGTCATTCAAGCTTACCAGGGTTGCTATGAGTCAGAACTGACTTGATGGTACTAAACAACAACACAATTGGCATAATGGTTAAGCACTGGGCTGCTAATCAAAAGACTAGCTGTTTGAAAAGATCTCGTGATTTTGTTCCATAAAAATTATTGACATACACCTTTCCTAATTTTAAGCCATTCAGTATCTCCTTATTCTGTTCAAAGGATTCTTCATGAGCACAATGAAGTGTTCCGAAGTACCTATTCTTCATAATGTTATTGAATGCCTTTGCATAGTCAATAAGACACAAGTAAATATATTTCTGGTATTCTCTGCCTTCAGCCAAGATCCATCTGATATCCCTAGTTCCATGTTCTCTTCTAAATCTGTCTCAAATTTCTTGCAACTTCCTGCCGATGTATTGTTACAAGCCTTTTTGAACTATCTTCAGCAAATTTTTACTTGTAAGTGGTATTAATGATATTATTCAATGATTTCTGCATTCCATAGGATCATATTTTGTTGGAATGGGCACAAATATGAATCTATTCTAATCAATTAGTAAGATACCTGTCTTCCAAAGATTTTTTATGTAGACAAATGAGCACCTGTAGTGTTGCATGAGTTTGTTGAGAGATTTCAATTTGCATTTTGTCAAATCTTTTTGCCTATGCCTTTTGTGCTGCTTGGACTTCTTCCTTCAATATCATTGGTTCATGATCATTTGGTACCTTTGGAAATGATTGAACTTCGACGGATTCTTTTTGATACAGTGACTCTGTGTGTTCCTTCCATCTTCTTTTGATGTTTCTAGGTCATTCAAAATTTTGTCCATAGAATCCTTCAGTATTGCAACCGGAGGCCTGAATTTTTTCTTTAGTTATTTCTACTTCAGATATGCTGAGCAATCTCTTACCTTTTGATTTTCTGACTCCAGGTCTTCACACATTTCACTATAAATTTGACTTTGTCTTCTCAAGCTGGCCTTACAATTTTTTTTGTTCAGCTCTTATACTTCATCACATCTTCCAATTAATTTTTCTTCCTTATATGCAAGAGATATTTCAGAGTGTCTTCTGACATTCATTTTGGCCTTTTCTTTCAACGACCTCTTTTTTCTTCATGTATGATGTTCCTGATGTGATCCCACAACTCTTCTGGTCTATGGTCATTAGTTTCTAATACATTAAATCTGTTTTTGAGATGATCTCTAAATTCAGATGAGGTATATTCAAGGTCATATTTAGGTTTTCATGGACTGTTTTAATATTCTTTATCATTAGCCTGAACTTGCACATGAACAATTAACGGTCTGTTGCACATTCAGCTCTTGGTCTTGTTTTGGCTGATGATATTGTGCTTCTCCACTGTCTCTTCCGACATATGTAGTTAATTTGATTCCCGTGTATTCCATTTGATGAGATCCACATGTATTTGTTGAAAAAAGGCATTTTCAATTAATAAGACATTGGTCTTTCAAAATTCTGACATGCAGTCTCTAGAATCATTTCTATCACCGAGGCAATATTTTTCAACTACTAATCCTTCCTTTTTGTTTTCAAGCTTCACATTCCAATCATTAGTAATTATCAATGCATCTTGATTGCATTTTTAATACATTTCACAATGAAGACATTTGTAGAATTCTTCAATTTCATCATCACTGACTTCAGTGTTTGGTGCGTAAACTTGAATAATAGGGGTATTGACTTGTCTTCCTTGTAGGTGTATGGATATTATTCTATTACCAAAAGTATTTCAAGACAGATATTGAATTTTATTTTTTTACAGTGAAAGCTCCACCATTCCTCTTCAATTTATCTTTCCGTACATAACAGATCATGTGATTGCCAGATTCAAAATGGCCAATATCAATCCATTTCAGCTCGCTAATGCCTAGGATATCAATCATCATGGATCCCATTACATTTGTGACAATTTTCTATTTCCCTAAATTCATACTTTGTGCATTCCTCATTCCTATTGTTAATGGATATTTATATCTACTTCTCATTTTGACTTTGCCACATCAATAAATGAAGGTCCCAGAAGTTTAACTCCATTAAGATTAACTCAACTTTAAGGAGACAGTTCTTCACTTGTATTCTGAGTACCTTCCAATCTATGGTGCTCATCTTCTGGCACTATATCTGACAGTGTTCTGCTACTATTCATAAGGTTTGCAGTGGCTAGCCATCCAGAAGTGTCAGCTGCTCCTTCTTTCTAGTCTGTCTTAGTTTGGAAACACCACTGAAACATTCCCACAATGGGTGACTCTGCATGTATTTAAAATACTGGTGGCATAGCTTCCAGCATTAAAGTCACAGAATCTACCACAATATGTCAAACTGATAGAGGCCTGGTGGAGGAGGCCTCTGGTGTTCCAGAAATACTCAGTTTATTTATCTATGTAAATAACATAGATGGTTACATGTGTGAATATTCTCAGGCTGTACTTTGTTTTTGTTATTCCTCAATAAAATTCATTAAGAGACAACAAGAAAGAGTATTTTTTTAAGATTTATTTTTTTTTATTATTTTTTAATGTTTTATTGTGAATTATGTGATAGTTTACATGGAAGAACTTTGTTTTGCATTCATCCTATCATATATCGTTTCATTGCCATGGTTACAATCCCCTCCATGCATCATCAACCAACCAAAGGGTATACCCTGCAAGCCTGCCCCTAGGTCATCAGCACAGAGTCCTCTCCCTCTCTGGGTCTAAAGTCCCCAGCTGCTCCATTTCTCCACGTCATCATCACTGCCTCCATCTCTGGCGCCACTGTTTCTCTGGGTAGGATCCTGCACACTGCTCTTCTCCCTTGATGGTCCCAGGGACCTCTGCTCCTAGACTGGAAAGTTAATGACTCCCCTCCTTGCTACAAAATGTCTACCTTTACATTTACAACACTCACAATCAGTCCTAATAACAATTATTCACTATTGTGTCACAAGAGACCTATCCGCATCTCCCTTCATCAACGCTGCCTAGACAGATTGGATACTACTCAGTGGAGATTCTACCTTCCTCCACGCCCTCTGGATCTAGACTCCCTCTTGAAAGCTTATAAACCAGTCACTTCTTGCCTTTGTAGCCACCCCACTTTGGGCAGCCAATGTCCAAGTTGCCCATCCCTGTCTACTCTGTGTATGGAGGTGGTGGGAATGATCCTTGTTGTAAAGATTTGTTGACTCTTTTGAGCTACTGCATCCATAGGTGTAGGTCAAGTTCATCAAAGTGTATCAGATTACTCTTTTTTTTTTTCTTCCTCTTCTTCTTCTTTTTTTTCCTCTTCTTACTTCTTCTAGTTGAGCTCTGATCATCCAGTCATAGAAGCCAGGTCAAGTGGGTATCATCTGCAAGTGTGGGTGTTCTTATGCATATGCCTCCTTTTCTTATAAGCTGGACAATTCACTCTCCCCTCTAGTCCTATGTGGTTATACCACTGACTCTAGGCCAAAGAGTCCCCAGGTATTGCCACACTGCTGGCCAACCAGGTCTCCACCTGGGTTCATAGGAGTCTATTGAACATTGTATGGCTTAGCTCGCCACTTCATTGCTGTTTTTCCCTCACTTCCCCTTATCGGTGATGAACCTGGCCACCAATCAGAGTATGTATACCCATTGAGTCTTAGTCTTGAGAGGGAATTTGCTCTGAGGGGGCCTGACCACTTGCCTTGTTGTCTACTGGGTAAGCAATTTTCTTGTTCTTGTAGTAATCAGTCAGTTTGCCTATATTGTTTTGTATTTTTCCTGTCGATCTTTCTTTCAAGAAGTATCTTCTGTTCTTCTAGCTGCTCCAGGCTGGTCTGCCCGTCCTTTCAAGAGGAAATTTCCCAAGTCTGAGGATTCTGGATGCTTTTCAGGATTCCACATATAGTCTGATGTAATGCAGAGGCTCCACAGGAAGTCTCCTTCCCTGGGCACGTTGTAGCCCCATTTTAGGTATTCAATCAGTTATAGACAGAAGACAGACTTACAAGCTTTCTAAGCTGATATTTCTGGCTATTCCTTTCTCTCACCCTACAGTATCTATTTTATAATAGCATGCAAAGGAAACCAAAATTCAAAAGACAGCCAAGCATCTTAACATTATCTCTCCCCTTTATCCCATTCCAAGCATATCTCAGTGCCTGTATCCCAGAGCCCTGTTGTTCCAAGGTTGTCCATACATCATTCTTTACCTCTGTACCACTTAATGCATGCAAATCTGCCTAATTGTTCTCCTATCTGCTTTGTTCTTTGATTCCCCTCCCTCTTCTAGTATATTGCCCTCCTCCCCAGCACCCACACTATCCTGTGTCTATTCCCTGCCCTGTGCTCCACCTTCTCCTCCTTCCCCTCACCCAACCCTCCACATCCCAGCTACCAGCAAAGAATCACACACACACACCCCTTTAATATGGGTTCTTTTACTTAGTCTTTTACAGTAGTGGTCCTATGCAGTATTTCTCTTTTTGTGACTGACTAATTTCACTCAACATAATGTTCTCAAGGTTCATCCATGTTATGCAGTGACTTGTAGCTTCCTTGTTATTCTCCAAGATGGCATCATATCCCATTGTGTGTATGTACCACAGTTTGTTTGTCCATTCATCAGTTGATGGGCACATACGCTGTCTCCATCTTTTTGCTATTGTAAATAGTGCTGCTGTGAACATTGATGTGCATATATCTATTTGTGTTATGGCTCATATTTCTTGTGGGTAAAGACCAAGTAGAATAATTCCTAGATCATAAGGTATCTCTATCTCCAACGTACTGAGGACATGCCATATTGCTTTCCAGAGAGGTTGAACCATTTTGCACTTCCACCAGCAATGCAGGAGTGTCCTGGTTTCTCCACATCCCTGCCAGCATTTATTGTCCTCTACTTTTTTGATCTTTGCTGTTATTGCTGGTGTGAGATGATATGTCATTGTTACTTTGATATGCATCTCTCTAATGGCTAGTGATCATGAACATTTTTGCATATATTTGTTGGCTGCCCATATCTCCTCCTTGGTGAAGAGTCTGTTCATGTCCTGTGTCCATTTTTTAATTGGGTTATTTGTCTTTTTCTTGTAGAGGTATTGTAGTTTCCTATATATTTTAGAAATAAGTCCCTTGTCTAATGTGTCATTGAAAAAGGCATTTTCCCATTCTGTGGGTTCCCTTTTTACTCTTCTGGTGAAATATTTTGATGAACATAAGTTTTTAATTTTTAGTATGTCCCACTCAACTATTTTGTCTACTTTTGTTTGTATAGTTTTCAAAACGATTGGTAGTTTGTGTGTTCCTTGAATTAGTACCCTCACATTTGTCCCTATTTTTTCACTGATGGCCTTCATATTTCTGGGATTCATATTTAGGTCTTTAATCCATGTTGAGTTGGTTTTTGTATAAGGTGTGAGGTGAAGGTCTTGTTTCAATCTTTTGCATATCACTTTCCAGTTCTGCCAACAGTATCTATTGAAGAGACTATCACCTCCCCATGTAATATATTTAGGTGTTTTGTAAAAAATCATTTGGGGAGAGTGATGCAGTGCTTTCCTGACCAGGCAACTCAGGTAGGGAAGTCTCCAGGGAAAAGGGACAGAATTGTACATAAGAAACCTCTGTCTAGCAGACAGACAGCCTTTGAACAAACATAAGATCTTGTATTTCAACATTCTGAACTCGTTTTTTAAAAAAAGATCAAATTGCTGACGAATTACAAACATTTTAAGCTTTTGCCTGCCTGCACGTGGCTCCTGCTTCCGTGCCTGCGCCGGTAAGTGCCTCTGCCCCCTGCAGACCTTGGAATGCAGGGCGAGAGCAACCCCACTTAGAAGGCTGCATTTCCAGGGAAAAGGAAGCATAAACTAACAAAGCTGAACAAATAGAGAGGGATATCAGCGGAGTAACAGGAAATTCAGAATACCCACGGTGCTGAGACATTGAGAGAGGCATTCTTTATGTCATCAAATATGGACACTGCTTCCTTCCAGCCATTCCCCCATCTCTCTACAGTCCCAGCCTAGACCAGCCCTCTGCCAAGCCACCGAGGCTCAGGAATGCCCAAGGCACAAGCCTGTCCACTGAGGCCAAGGCCCTCCCAAGGCCCAGACACTCCCACTGAGGCCAGGGCTTGCCCTGAGGCCCAACCTGCCCACAGACTGGTCACAAAGTCCCAGGCCCAACCAAGGCCCAAATCACATACCCGCCACTGCCAAGGTCCAGGACCCCTAAGGCCCAACCTGCCATACAGCCAGTTTGCTGAGGCCCAGTGCCCCTGAGACCTAGCCTGCCCGCCTGTTGCCCAATCCTCCTGCAGCCCGGTCGCTGATGTCCAGACCCCCAGAGGCCCAACCCGCCTGCCCGAGGCCCAACCTGCCTGCCAGAGGCCCAAACCACCCACGGAGCCCAACCCTCCTGCAGCCCAGTCACTAACGACCAGGCCCCCAGAGGCCCAAACCGCCCACCCTAGGCTCAAACCGCCCACTCGAGGCCAAAACGGCCCGCCGCTGAGGCCCAGGCCCAACTGAGGTTCAAAAAAGTTACTCTGAGTTAAGCAATAAGAAGTGTGAAAAAGGAAGACCACATTCTGAGCACATCTTCCTGGAAGTAATCAGAAAACATAAAAAATTACCAAAACACATACTTAATTAATTATTAGGGTCACAGATAAAGACTAAACATATCCAAGAAGCAAAAGCAGATGTCTAGAAAAAAGATAAAATATCTGAGATAAATGAACCAGAAGTAGACCTTCTCTCCATGCTGGAAGGAGGGCAGGCCTTGGAGATACCTGAGAAAGAATTCAGAAAAATGGTTATAAAATATCTCAAAACATTTACAATGGAGTTGAGAAAAATAAGGAAGAAGTCAGGAAAGCGCTACACGAACTATCAAGATAGATACAGCAGTGGTAACAATCCAAAACCTACAGAAAGAGGTCCAAACAATCAACAACAAAATGGCAGAAATAGAAAACTCCCT
>NW_006408640.1:555484-572035 GCF_000296735.1 Chrysochloris asiatica | reverse complement strand
AGAGGGAAAAAATCCTCACAGCAAGAAACATTCACACACACACACACACACACACACACACACACACACACACAGAGTGGACGGTGAAGGGCAGCTTGGACATTGGATACTCAAATGGGGAGGGGGGGTGGATTACAAAGGCAAGAAGTGACTGGCTTACAAGCTTTCAAGAGGGAACCTGGTGCTACGGAGCATGGCAGAAGGCAGAATCTCCAGAAGGTACTATTCAGTCTGTCTGGGCGGAGCTGATGAAAGGAGATACAGATGGGTAACTCATGATACTATGGTGAATAATGCTTATCACTACATATGATGTACATATTATGAGGGTTGGAAATGCAAAGGTAGAAGTTTTGTAACAAGGAAGGGAGTGATTAATTCTCCAGGATAGGAGCAGAGGCCTCTGGGACCATCAACGTTGAAGAGCCAAGTGCGGGACCCTACCCAGAGAAACAGAGATGCCTGAGATGGAGACAGAGATGATGACGTGGAGTGATGAAACAACTGGGGACTTTGGACCCAGAGAGGGAAAGGGACTGTGGGCAGAAAACTGGGGGGGAGGAGGGGGACGTGTAGGGGGCGGGTTTCTGGGATATACCCTTTGGGTGGTTGAGGATGCATGGAGGGGATTGGAACCATGGCAGTGAAATGATATACGATGGAATGAATGTAAAACTAAAGTTCTCCCATGGAAACTATCATATAATTCACAATAAAATATTTTTAAAAAATCAGTTGGCTGTATGTAGACGGGTTAATTTCTGGATCCCTTATTCTATTCAATTGATCTATGAATCTTTCATTGTACCAGTATCAAGCTGTTTTGACCACTGTAGCCATGTAGTAAATTTTGAAGTCAGGGAGCGAGAGGCCTCCAAGCTTATTCTTCTTCTTAAGCAGTGCTCTGCTTATCCTGGGTCTCTTTCCTTTCAATATAAAGTTTGTAACTCTTTTTTCCATTTCTTTGAAGAATCTTGTTGGAATCTTGATTGGGATTGCATTACATGTGTAAATTGATTTGGGCAGTATTGACATTTCACAATGTTTAGTCTTCCTATCCAGGAGTATGGTACATTCTTCCATTTTTGTAGGTCTCTTTCGGTTTCTTGTAGTAGTGTTTGTAGCTTTCTTTTATAAGTTCTTTGTTTCTCTGGTTACAATTATTCCTAGATATTTCATCCATTGGGTGGCTATTGTAAATGGTATTGCTTTCCTAATGTCCTTTTCAATGCTGTCATTTTTTTTATAGAGGAATCCAACTGATTTTTTGTATGTTGATCTTATATCCTGCCACTTTGCTGAATCTTCCAATGAGGGCTAGTGACTTTTTTTATTGAGTGTTTGGGGGTTTCTACATATAGAATCATATTGTCTGCAAATAGGGAGAGTTTTACTTCCTCTTTGCCAGTTTGGATGCCTTTTATTTCCCTATCTTGCTGTATAGCTCTTGTGAAGATGTCCAGCACAATATTGAATAAGAGTGGTGACAAAGGGCATCCTTGTCTGGTTCCTGTTTGCAGAGGGAAGGCTTTCAGTTTTTCTCCATTGAGAATAATGTAGGCAGTTGGTTTTGTATATATGGTCTTAATTTTGTTGAGGAATTTCCCTTTAATTCCTATTTTGTTGAGTGTTTTTATCAGGAATGGATGTTGCATTTTGTCAAATGCCTTTTCTGCATCAATCAATATGATCATGTGGAAGAAGGAGTATTTTTAAGGGATGTTACTTTCTAGTAAGTTATGGAAGTGGAATCTGATTGTGAGATAAGAAACAAGAGCACAGCATGCTCCTGGGAGAAACATGACTTCAATACTAGAGTCAGAAAAGCCTACATGGCCAATGATCTACAGACAGGAAGTAGTGGGTGACCAAGATCTCCCTACCTTGTAGGAAGAATTAGGGCTATGATCCATCAAGCTTCCCACTGTCTCACTCAGAATCAGGAATTTTATAGTTTCCCTGACAAATGGTACATGTAAGCCTGCAGGAGCCATATCTATCTTATTTATAGTAGCTTGAACATCAGGAACACTTTTTTCCCCCTCTGTTTTTTAACAAAGAAATGGCTATTTGTTCAGATTCCTTCAAGTTAACAGCACAGGAACATTCCCCTTTGTAGTGTTTCCACACATAGAGGAGTATGACTTCTCACAATCACATGTTCATTGTGTGCTCCCACAGCTACCTCTGTTTACGGCCCCAGGGAGCCATATACACTGTGCCTCTGCTTTTGGAAAAGTTTGTTATGTGCCTAACCAGATGCTGCTTATGCAACATGCTTATATGAAGTGAGATGATAAACCAGACAGAGAGTTGTAGACAAACAGGCAGCAGGAAAAGTAACCGAGGGCAAGAAGAATTGCAAAATTAGCCTCTTTTACATGCTTTGCCAAATTAATGACAAACTATTTGTTGAGAAATGAACCATGTTCATCAGCTTACCCAAGCCTTGGCCCTTAGTTCTCCTTCCTTTGGTGACTGAAATTCTGTACATAATGATTCCAGAGCTAGGAGATGACACCCAGGGAGCTGATGGCCCTACCTGCTGGGTTTTACCTGGAGCTTCCCTCATATGTATGTTCTTTGGAGGCAGAGCAGCACAATTTGACCTCAGTCGAGTTCAGATTTAGGAATTGTTATTGCAAAGTCATATGCTCAGTGTAAATGGATATTTCCTGTAGAATTCAAGACCTTAAGAAAACAACACTATGGGACTTAGACCTCCTTTTATAATTTCTGTCTTACAACATAAGTTAATCTTTATGTCTCCTCTGAAGCTATTCATATTCCTAAATCAGAGGCTCTATAAACTGGACTTTTTATTTTTACATTAATTTCTAAAAGTGTCAGTCTTGTGACTTAGTTTTAGCTACAACTCTCCCACTGGTCCCTGTATAAACTAGCCTGAGTCACATCCCTCTTATAAAACACAGACCTTCAAATCTTGACTGTCAGAAAGTCCAGGAGATCACCAGTATCCTTTTCAATTCTAGCTATACCTGGCGTTAGACTACTCTACAATTTTAGCGGCAATTGCTGCTACAAATCCAAATAAGATGACTGAAAAATTTCCCATGAATCTTAGCCAGAGCACTTTCAGTGGAAGCTAGACTGAGGGTGGGAGGTAGGTGGGGGAAAAATGAAAATAACTCAAAGAGCTAGGTTCTGAGAGGCAGGAAATATATTTTCAGCTAGGAGGGCAAAGTCTGATTGTTTGCTTGTTTCAAAAAGGGGAGACATAAACATTTTCTAATGAGATGGGGAAGATTTATTTCTGATGTGAGTGTGTCATACTGTCCAGTAATATGAGGAAAGACAGGAGTTGGGGAACAAAGTTATGTTGTGTGGGACTAGTCCTATCCACCACAGCAATTCTCTATATTCCCTTATAGCTTAATCCCCTTCTTTCTCACTCATGTTTCTCTTTGAGATGGAGTTGCACAACAAACCTAGTTTGGGGCTTTCTGAGTATCTTTGTGTTCTTATATAACAAAAGCCATATTATTTTTCCATGAAAGATCTTTTTTTGAATGTGAAGAAGATGACTTCTGTTGTCAGTCTACTCTGTCCTATCCTGACAGAAACATGGTACAATCCTCAGAAACACAACATAGTAAGCTGGAGGAAAACTTCAAGAGTGCCGCTCTACCTTCCTAGCTGTCTAGAAGAGTAAGCTGGGGGCTGAAAAACTTGCTGCCCTCATTCTCCTGTCACTTTTTTGCTGAATGGTCTTTGGTTTTTGTTGTTGTTGTTATTAGGTGCCATCGAGTTGATACCGACCCATAGCGACCTTATACACAGCAGAATGAAATACTGCCCGATCCTGGGCCAACCTCACTACTGTTGTCATGTTTGAGTCCATTGATGCTGCCACTTGGCCAATCCATCTCATTGGGGTCTTCTTCTTTTTCTCTGAGCCTCCACCTTACCAAACATGATATCCTTCTCCAGCTACTGGTACCTCCTGACAATATGTCCGAAGTATGAGAGATGAAGTTTGGCCATCTTGGCCTCTAAGGGGCACTCTGGCTGCACTTCTTCCAAAACGGATCTATTGGTTCTTTTGGCAGCCCATGGCACTTTCAATATTCTCCTCCAACACCATAACTCAAAGGCATCAATTCTTCTACAGTCTTATTCACTGTCCAGCTTTCATATGCATATGAGGTGATTGAAAATACCATGGCTTGGGTCAGGCACACCTTAGTCCTCAAGCTGACATCTTTGCTCTTTAGCACTTTAAAAAATGTCTTGTGCAGAAGATTTGCCTAATGCAATATGTCATTTGATTTCTTTACTGATGCTTCCGTGAGTGTTGATAGTTGATCCAAGAAGAGTGAAGTCCTTGACAACTTCAATCTTTTATCCATTGATAAGAATGTTGTTTGTTGGTCCAGAGGTGAGGTAAGTATGTGCATTAATTTATCCCTTCGTCTCTTACCAATAGATTCTTGCTTAGTATTAGACAATATGTTGCCGTCCTGGTGTGGTGTGACACTGTAGGATAAGTACTGAACTGCTAACCACAAGGTTGACAGTTCAAACCCACCTGCTCCTCCTTGGAAACCCTATATAGGGTCTGTATGAGTTGGACCTGACTTGACAGCACTTAACAACAACAATAACAGATAATATGTTCATTTCAGGGACACAAAGATGATAAAAATGTTGTATTCTCAGTTTATCATCTTAAAATGACATTGATGTCTCTGCCCCAACACTTCCAGTGAAGGTCAGATAAGAGAGTGAGTGATTTAACCCAGGAATTTTTGTACAATTGATATTCACCATTATTTTTTCAAATGACTTTAAAAAGCTTTTGTTTTCACCCAAGAAACCTATAATCAGATTAGGAAATTGAAGTGTGAGTATGTAAAAAATTAACAAAAGAATAAGGCAATGCATGTTATTATTGTTGTTAAGTGTCATCAAGTCTGTTCTGACTCATAGAAACCCTGCATAGGTTTTCTGAGTCTGCAAATCTTTACAGGAGCAGAAAGCCTCATCTTTCTCCCACAGAACCATTGGTAGGTTTGAACTGCTAAGCTTGAGGATAGCAGTCCAACTCATACCCACTATGCTACCAGAGCTCCTATAATCAGGTTGGGAAGATTAAGAGTGAGTATGTAAAAAAATTAACAAAAGAACAAAATAATGTATGACAATTACCAAATAAGCAGAAACTTTCAAGACCTCAGAAATGCCAAAAGGCAAAGGAACAGAAGGACTTTGAGGGTAAGACCATGAGGATTATATTGCTTATCCTACATCATCACACCAGGACTCCACAGACTGGGAAAAAATATTGGTAATGACATATCTGACAAGGTCCTCATCTCTGAAATATATAGAAAACTGTAAAACCTCAACAACATCAGCAAAATAATCCAATTAAAAATGGGAAAAGGACATGAACAGACACTTCATTAAAGACATTCAGAGGGTCAACTAACATATGAAGAAATGCTCGAGATTAAAACTACAATGAAAGACCATCTTACTGAGAATGTTGTTAAGTGTTGTTGAGTCAATCCTGACTCACAGCAACCCAGTATAGAGTTTACAAGGAGTGACTGATGGATTTGAACCACCAACCTGTGGTTAACAATCCAGTGCTGATCCTACAGCATCACATCAATACTCCAAGAGAATAATGACACTAAAAATAACAACAACAACAACAAAAAAAAAACAAATGTTGGCCAGGTTGTGGGAAACTGGAATTCTTATACACTGCTGGTGGGAATGTAAAATGTACAACCAATATGGAAAAAGTTATGGTACTATGTAAAAAAAAACTAGAAATAGGAAAACAATACGATCCAGTAAACCTACTTCTAGGTATGTATTCAAGGAGCTCTGGTAGCGTAGTGGTTACAAATCAGGCTGCGAACCTTAAGGTCAGCAGTTCGAAACTACCAGCCGCTCCGTGGGAGAAAGATGAGGCTTTCTACTCCTGTAAAGATTTACACCTTCGGAAACCCTGTACAGGGTCGCTATGGGTCGGAACCGACTCGATGGCACTTAACAACAACAACAACAGGTATGTATTCTAGAGAAATAAGAGGTCTAACACAAACTGACATATCCACATGCAGGTTCATTACACCATTATTCACAATAGCAAAAGTATGGAAATAATCTAAATACCCATCCATGGATAAATGGATAAACAAACTATGATACACAATAGAATACTATGCAATGTTACAGAATAATGATGAATCTATAAACACTTCATAATGTAAATGAACCTGGAGGACAGACATGCTGAGTGAAACAAGTCAATCACAAAATGACAAACACTAACTTAGTTCACTATTACAGAAAATCAAGAAAAGATTTATATACTGAAAGAAACATTCTTTGATGGTTCCCAATTATGGGAATAGAGAGAGAGGGGAAATCACTAACTACAAAATAGTTGTGCATTGAATTAGGTGAGGGAGAAGGCAATATACAATAAGGAGAAGGTCAGGGAATAGGGAGAGAGGGGAAATCACTAATTAGAGAATAGACATGCATTGACTGTGTGAGGGAGAAGGCAATATACAATAAGGAGAAGGTCAGCACAACGTGACCATAGCAAAGGAAAATACTAGGAGGTGCATAAGAGCAAAAGGCAACAATGGTAAATAGCACAAAGGCAACATAGCACAATTTTGCAATAACAGTAATCGTACACATTAAATTATGAGTGAGTGTATAGGAAGACATGCAAAATGGGCAAGTGGGGGACAGCAAATGGGAGTATAGCAGGAATATATATAGATTTTTTAAAGGATATTGTTACATAAGTATTTATATATGATGCAAAAATATTTGTGTATATAGTAGAGTATGTTGTTGTTGTTAGATATCATTGAATTAGTCCTGACTCACAGTGACCCTATGTATAGCAGAATGAAATACTGTCCAGTCTTGCACTATCTTCACAATTGCTGTTATGTTTGAGCCCATTGTTACAGCCACTCTGTCAATCAATGTTGATGAGGGTTGTTCTTTCTTTTGTTGAACCTCTACTTTAAAAAGCATGATGTCTTTTGCCAGGGACTGGTCTCTCCTGATAACATATCAAAAGTAAGTGAGATGAAGTCTTGCCATCCTCACTTCTAAAGAGCATTCTAGCTGTACTTATTCCAAGACAGACTTGTTCATCCTTGTGCCAGTACTTGCAATATTCTTTGCCAATGAATGCCATATTCAAATGCAACAATCCTTCTCTGGTCTTCCTTACTTGTTGTCTAGCTTTAGTATGCATAGGAAGTGATTGAAAATGCTAAAGCTTGGGTCAGGTGCATGCCCCTTAATCCTCAAAGTGACACTGTTGTTCTTTAACACTTTAAAGAGATCTTTTGCAGATTTGCCTATGAAAACAAGTCCATGAGAGCCAAAACATGACCGTGAATATATACCACCTGAATTTGGAGGTCAGCTAAAGAACAGATTTGATACAGTAAACACTAAAGATCAAAGACCAGAAATGTTGTGGGATGATATCAAGAACATCATACATGAAGAATGCAAAAAATCATTAAGAAGATAAGAAAGAAGGAAAAGATTAAAATGGATGTCAAAAGAGACACTGAAACTAGCCCTCCAGCATAGAGATGCTAAAGCAAATGGAAGAAATGAGGAGGTCCAAGAGCTGAGCAGAAAATTTCAAAGGTCAGTTTGAAAAGACAAAGTCAAATATTATAACAGAATGTGCAAAGATCTGGAGTCAGAAAACCAAAAAGGAAGAACACGTTCAGCATTTCTCAAGCTGAGGGAACTGCAGAAAATATTCAATCTTGACTCTCATTATTGAAGGATTCTCTGGGAAAATTTTTGAAGGATGCAGAAAGCATCGAAAGAAGAAGGAAGGAATACACAGAGTCACTGTACCAAAAGAAAATGGTCGATGTTCAACCGTTTCAAGAAGTAGCATATGATCAAGAGCCAAGGATACCGAAGGAAGAAGTCCAACGTGAATTGAAGGAATTGGCAAAGAACAAGGCACCAGAAATGATGAATACAAATTGAATCTTTCAAGAAAGTGAGGCAACACTGGAGGCCCTCACTCATATATGCCAAGAAATTCGGAAGACAACTATCTGGATGATTGATTGGAAGACATCTGTATTTACGCTCATTCCAAAGAGAGATGACCCAACAGAATATGGAAATCATCGGACAATCTCTTTGATATTCCATGCGAGTAAAATTTTACCAAAGTTAACACAGAAATGGCTGCAAGCATACATTGACAGAGAACTTCCAGAGGTTCAATCTGGATTCAAAAGAGGCCACGGAATGAGGGATATCATTGCTGATGTCCAATGGATCTTGGTAAAATCAGTGAATATCATAAAGATGTATACCTGTACTTTATGAACTATGCAAAGGCTTTTGATTGTGTGGATCATGACAAGCTATGGACAACATTCGAAGTATGAGTATTCCTGTTCATAAGGAATCTGTACCTGGACCAAGAGGCAGCTGTTCGAACAGAACATGGGAACACTGGTTTAAAATTAAGAAAGGTGTGCAACAGGATTGTATTCTTACACCATACTTATTCAACCTGTATGCTGAGCAAATAATCAGAGAAGCTGGGTTCTATGAAGAAAAACGTGGCATCAGGATTGGAGGAAGACTCTTTAACAACCTGCGGTATGCAGATGATACAACCTTGCTTGTTGAAAGTGAAGAGGACTTAAAATATTTACTGATGAAGATCATAGACCAGAGCCTTCAGTATGGATTGCATCTCAATGTAAAACAAAAATTCTCACCACTGGACCAATAAACAACATTCTTATCAAAAGATAAAAGATTGAAGTTGTCAAGGACTTCATTCTTCTTGGATCAGCTATCAACTCTCATGGAAGCAACAGTCAAGAAATCAAACAACAGATTACATTAGGCAAATCTTCTGCACAAGACCTTTTTAAAGTGTTGAAAAGCAAAGATGTCAGCTTGAGGACTAAGCTGTGCCTGACCCAAGCCATGGTAGTTTCAATCACCTCATATGCATGTGAAAGCTGGACAGTGAATAAGAAAAACTCTAGAAGAATTGATGCCTTTGAGTTATGGTGTTGGAGGAGAATATTGAATGTGCCATGGGCTGCCAAAAGAACCAATAGATCCATTTTGGAAGAAGTACAGCCAGAGTGCTCCTTGGAGGCCATGATGGCCACACTTTGTCTCTCATACTTCAGACATATTGTCAGGAGGGACCAGTCACTGGAGAAGGATATCATGTTTGGTAAGGTGGAGGGTCAGAGGAAGACCCCCCAGTGAGATGGATTGGCAAAGTAGCAGCATCAATGGGTTCAAGTGTGGCAACAAATATGAGGTTGTCCCAGAACCGGGGAGTGTTTTGTTCTGTTGTACATATGAGTCAGTACTGACTTGATGGCACCAAACAGCAACAACAACAACAACATACATCCTTTGATTTCTTGACTGCCACTTCCATGGCCACTGATTGTTGGTCCAAGTAAAACGAAATCCTTGGCAACTTCATTCTTTTCTCAGTTTATCATGATTTGTTTATTGGTCCAGTTGTGAAGATTTTGGGTTTTCTTTACATTGAAGCACGCCTTTAATCTTCAATCTTCATCAGTAAGTGACTCAAGTCCTCCTGGCTTTCAGCAATTAAGGTTGCATCATCTGTATATTGAAAATTGTTAACAAGTCTTATTCCAGTCCTGATGCCTTTTTCTTTTTTATATAGTCCAACTTTTCAGATTATTTACTCCGTATACAGATTATAGTGAAAAAATACAACCCTGATGCACACATTCCCTGATTTTTTAAACAATACAGTTTCCCTTTTTTCTATTTGAATGACTATGTCTTGGTACAGTTTCTAGAGTAGAGCACACAGAGTCCTGAGGTACAGGATGTGTGCTGAAAATTGGCAGCAAGGTGGTATGGTTTTTAGTTCTCCCTTGTTCTCCAAGCCCTCCAGGTAAGGAGGGCCATGGCCAGTCTCTGTCCTCACCTTTTCAGTGTCACTCTTTTCTAAATAGCCTCTTGCTCTTCCTGGGTCAGGAACCAGTTGTACAACCTCTGAGTCTGCTGGTGGTAAACTCCACATTATCAGATTTTTTATTGCTGTTTTTTTTTTTTAAGACAGCAATTTTGCCTACCTGGTCCAGTCACATCCATGCCTCCTGTAGCTCTATCAAATGGTCAACACAGATTGGTCAATCAACATCAGATAAACTCATCCTGAGCTACTAAACAAACTGTGAATGGTGAACTATAAATATATATATACTTCTAGTATCTATCACACCCATAAGGAGACAGGTGATGACTGCCTAAGAAAATGCCAACATACAACCATCAGTTAAATATTAATATAAATACAATAATACCACAATGTGTCTGAGACAAAAGACAATTTCAGCTTACATGAAGAATTAAGATAGAGTGGTTCAAACTAGTGACCAAAATAAAGTCAGAAAATATAATACTAGAAATTTTATTGGAACTACCTAAGGAATTAAAAAAAAAAAAAAAAAAGTTGCCTTCAATGGATTGAAATAATGATTGAGAAAACCACAGATGAAATGAAGGAAAGCACAGTTAAAATTTTAGAATAATTCTGGAAATCACTGCAAGAAAAAATAGACAAAATAAATGAAGAATTAGAACCTATATTTAAAAAATAATAGGAATCCAGAAGATGAATACTAAGACTCATAAACAGTTAATGCATTGAAGGGACAAGAAGTAGAATTGATTCAATGGAAGGTTGAGTTGGTGAACCTGCACAGATAAACCTCTCAATATTCATCTGCTAGAGGAGTAATAAAAAAAAGAGAACCAAAAATTTTGAAGACAGCCTAAGAATTGTGTGGAACACCATCAAGAAGAATAACTGAAGTGTGATTGAACAGTAAGAGACACAAAATTAAATAAATAAACCCATGGAGGAAACTGTTAAAAAAATTGTTGGAGGTATTTTTTCTATCAGCAGTAATTATCCATACATCTTGATTGCATGTTTGATCAATTTCAGACTGAACAACTCTTCAATTTCACCATCACTGGCTTTAGTGGTTGGTGCATAAATTGAATAATAGTGATATTCAACTGTGTAGATCACAACAAGCTGTGTGAATACTGGGAATTCAAGAACACTTAATTGTGCTTATTAAGGATGTGTACATAGGCCAAGAGGTAGTTGTTTGAACAGATCAAAGGGATTCTAGATTGGAGGAAGTCTCATGAACAACTTATGATATGCAGATGACACAACCTTGCTTCCTTGAAGCAAAGAGGACTTGAAATACTTACTGATGGAGATCAAAGATTACAGCTTTCAGTATGGATTGCTCCTTATTATAAATGAAATGAAAACCCTAACAACTGGACCAATAAATAACATCATGATAAATGGAGAAAAGATGGAAGTTGTCAAATATTTCATTTTGCTTTCATCCACAATAGATACTCATGGATTCAGCAGTTATGAAATCAAGCAATAGATTACATTAGGCAAATATTCTGCAAAAGATCCCTGTAAAGTATTTAAGAACAAAGATGCCAGTTTTAGGACTAAGGTTTGTCTGACTCAAACCATAGTATTTTCAATTTCCTAATATGCATGTGAAAATTGGACAGTGGAAGACCATAGAAGAATCAATGCATTGGAATTATGGTGTTGGAAAACAATATTGAAAGTACCATGGACTACCAGGAAAACAACCTTCAGGATGTTCCTTAGAAGTGAGAAATGTGAAATTTCTTTCATACTTTGGACATGTTTTCAGGAGGCATAAGTCTCTGAGAACATCATGCTTGGTAAAGTGTTGTTGACAAATACCATCATGTTTCTTCTGTTTTATAGTGACCCTGTTTAGGGCTTCCAGAGACTGGAGTGACTGGTGAGTTCAAATCACTGATCTTGTGGTTCCTAATCCAGTGGTAAAGTGGAGGGTCAGCAAAAAAGAGGAAGATCCCCAACAAGATGGATTGGCATAGTAGAAGCAACAATGGGCTAAAACACAACAATTGTCATTATGGTACAGGACTTGGCAGTGTTTAGTTCTGTTGTGCCTAAATTGGAACCAACTTGAAGGCATGTAATAACAATGATACTCAAGGGATTTACAAAAGAAACAGCCATAAGTGTATAGGAGACATAGCAATAAATAAATCACCATAGTAGGATGTAGAACCTCAAACTCTTTGTTGCTTTGTCATTAAAATCTGGTAGTGCTGTTTGACTTCTTGTGCTGTGTGTACATGCCCTTGATTTTAAATATAGAAAAAACATACTGTGCCAGAGGAAGAGACAAGATTTGGTGGCAACAGTGTGTTACAAAATCGTTACTATAGTAGTTCCTGAATTTGTTACCAATTAAACAAATGCTACTGAGTTGGCATCACATGAATCCCTGGTTCTGAAGGAAGTGTTTCTGTTATGTCTCCCTTCCAAGGCAGGTTTGTGAACAGTCAGGAAACTGGGGCCTCAATTACCAACAGGGTGTGACTTGAGACTCTGGGAAGGTTTTTCACTACATAAGCCTGCTTCAGCCACAAAGATTCAAATCTCACTACTAGAGATCTGTAGCTTTGAAGTATGGTTCCTACCAAAATATAGAGATTACTTCCTCCAAACTGTCCATAACTAAATTATTGGGCATCCATCCATCAGTCCTAGTCAACCACAAGTCTTGAACCTTTGACACACATATTAATACATATACACATGCATGTGCACATGCCCATGTTATACACATCTATACCTGTACACATGTGTGTAAATGCATGGCCCTCTGTGTATACATGTATGGATATACACATGGATATACACATACACAAATGTTCGTATGTACACACATACATGCATACGCATACACTGATGTACTTCTAAACTATGCACAATGATGTGAAGATTCTTAGTGTAAACTTGTCACATCATAGTGCTACAAATATCAATTGGTCCCAGTTCCTTGACCTAATCAAGAAGCTTAACAGTCCCAGAATTCTTTGGTGAAGGATACTCCCACGGTCTGACATCTTGCCCAGTTGGCTCTCTTTGTGCTGATCCAGGGCAATAGGGACTCACACAACTACCAGGGCAGTGCCTCTGTGAATTTCCTTAACATTGGTCTGGTCACCAGTTGACTCTATGCATCAAACTCCAAAGTTCTTATAGTCTTTGTAGCATCCTAAGCCAATCCATTAAACCACTTTCAAACAATTTTTGGCCAGACCTCTCCCCACCTCCTTAATTCTATGGAAGGCCATCCTAGTTTATATCCTAGTTTATAAAGTGTGTAATATGGAAGGAGGGTTCAATGTCACTTCCCTGATGAAAAAGGAATATTATCTAGGATGTCACAGGGGACTGGTGACTTCAGTGTGTTCCCACTGGGAGAGTCATCAGCAATGAGGTTGGAAAACATCTCCTGGGTGATTTTAAAAAATATTTGGAAAGGAAGAAGTTTTAAAAGTATTTAGATTCCTTGAGTACATGTAGAGGTCCAATTTGAGTGGAAGTCAGGTTTTAATGGTAATAACAAGACTCCATGGACATCTATTGACTGGAAAACTCCTGAGAACTAAGTTTCTACAATTTGAAATTGAGTTTTTTCTTAGTTTCCTAGGTCTTGTGATGGTTAACTTTATGTGTCAACTTGACTAGGTTCTCAGTGGTTTAGCCAGATTCTAGACTGGTTGTTACTTGGTAATGTAATACAATATAAATGTAATCACCTTCCATAACGTGATCTACTATGATGAACTTATCAGTTGAAAGGGGACTTTTTTTGGGGGTATGGTCTAGGTGTTCTGGATAAATGGATATTCAGGCAGACATTGCTCTCTCTCGAGCCTGTACACTTCTAGCCATTTGTTGTTGTTGTTGTGAAGTGTCGTCGAGTCGATTCCGACCCATAACGATCCTTGAACCACCGACCTTGCATTTCAAACGACTTTGCAGTCTGGTGCATTACCCCACTGCGCCACACCATGACTCCATTTAGCCTCCAGTTATTAGGATGTAAGACTGTAGAAATCTTCAGCATGTTCAAACCCACCTATAGATTTTAGATTTGTAAGCCCCCACAATCCTGTGAACCAGCAGAAGTCTCCAATCTTCTGCCTGTTCTATGGATTTGGAATTTGTCACCTCCCACAACTGTGTGAGCTATTTTCTTGAAATCTCTCTCTCTCTTTAACTCATAGTGGCCCTGTGTAAGGTTTTCAAGGGACAGCTGGTGGGTTTGGACCACTGATTTTACAGTTAGCAGTCCAGTGCGTATCCTACAGCTCCACAACATAACTCCAGACTCTAAGTAAAGTCTCTCTCTTGGCTCTAGGGAAACTTTCTTTCACTTTTCAAGTTCTTTTTCTTGGTTCCTAGGTGATCTTCATGTGACATGACACCTATCTTGCCTCATCTGTGCTTGCCTGCTTACTTCTGTGCCTAGTTTGTTCTTTAATATCTCAAAAGTAATTGGCTTAAGGTACATCCTGCACTGATATGGCCTTATTAGCATAACAAAGAAAGCCCTATTCCCAAATAGGGTTACATCCTATTTTATACAAGGTACAGAATTTACAAAACATATTTTGAGGGGACACAATTCAATCCATACAAAGTCCAAATACATCTGTTTAGCATTATTTTAGCAAAAAAGTGTAGACTACATAGAGGGCAGCACTTCCCTGACCAGACAGCACAGGTACGCAGGCCCGGGAGAAAGTACGGGGTGGTATCACAAATTGGGGCACCCACCTGGTAGACAGACAGCTTTTGGGCAAACATAAAACATTAGGCTGCAACTTTATTAACTTATTTTTTTGAAGGCTCAAACTATTGAGGAGTTACGAGCATTTTGAACTTTCACCCGCCTGCTCCGGGCTCCTACCCGGGGATGGCTCCACCCACTGTAGAACTTAGCAGAGCTTGAGCAGACCCATTCAAAGGGCTGATGCTCTCAGAGAACTAGCAGGGCCACAGGAACCAACATAGTCCATCCCAGGGGGGTCCTCATTTCCACATGAGGCATTACCGGCGTGTATATAAGACAAATTGGGGGCCTCAAGACACAGGGAGACAAAGAGAGGCATTTTAGGTGTCATCAAAAACAGACCCCATCTGCCTACAAGCAAAAAGCCCATCCCCCACTTCTTCTGCTAAGGCCAGCCCTCTGCCCAGACTCCTAGCTTTAGACCCACCCATCAAAGCATCAAGATTTGGGCCAGCCCAAGATGAGTAGCAGCTTAATACCAGTAACAAAGTACCCCTGCTGTGGTTTAATCTGCCAGACTGCAAAGCCTTTTGAATTGCAGGAACTGTGGTTCTAGCTCAACAGCTGCTATTGGAAACCCTATACTGGGTCTCTGTGGGTCATAATCCACTCTACAGCATTACAACAAGTAGCAAAACTCAGAAGGGCTTGAAACAGAGTAAGGACATTACAGACTTACTGAAGAAGCAGGGAGGGCAGGGTTTGCTGGCGACTAGGGTGAAGGCATAATGAAGGTCACCATCAAAAGTAACTCAGAATTCCAGGCAAAAAAGAGACAAGACAGAGCTCCAAAATTCGGACCCACAGAGATAGGAATAGTTTAAAAGCTTGAAGGCTTATAGCCTGTGGAATTTGGAGCGGAGGTGGGAAGTCGCGTACCTTTAAATCCGAAGACCAGGCTCGGAGGCCTGAGCCCACATCCTGAGCTAAACAAAGCAGCGGGACTAAATAGGGGCCACAGAGACACCGTGGAAACACTCCTCAGGAACATTTGGGTGAAAAAAAAAAAAAGGTGCACGGTGTGCTTTGCTGATTTTGGGTGGTTCTGATCTTATTTTTCTTCTTTGGTGTTGGGAATAGGAACGCTCACGGTTTGTCCACATACATCTGGGTGAATAGAGGTGGGGGCTTAACCGAGTGGCCAAGACCCACTCCCACCACGGGCAGTTTCCTCTGCCAGTAACTCACACACTCAGAACAAGCTGAGATGCGGATTTGGTCTGCCTTTCTTCACTGGTTTGAGAGGGAGCCCAGCGTAGTGCTGTGGGTTAAGATGCTGCACTGCAAATTCTTTTGAACAACAAGGCCGGTGGTTCAAGCTCACCAGCCACTCATTGGAAACCTTATACAGGAGACGTGGATGTGTGTCCTATTTGGTCAGCTTACATTCACTGGTTTGAGATGTGTTCCATTGTAGCACTGTGGATTAAGGTGCCACTGCAAGGTTGGTGGTGCAAGCTCACAAGCCACTCCTCAGAAACCCTATACAGGAAACGCAGATGCGCATTGCATTTGGTCTGCTTTATTTTTCATTGGCTTGAGAGGAGTCCAGAACAGCAATGTGGGCTGAGGTGATGCACTACAAAGACTTTGAACTGCAGGGTCAGTTGTTCATGCCCACCAGCCGCTCCTCGGAGACCCTACACAGGGTAGCTACGGGTTGGAATTGACTAGACAGCACCTAACAGCAAGGAGAAGAGGGCAGAAGTGACTTAAAGAGAGTTAGGCCTTTAAAAACATACTTATATTAAGCTACAGATTTTTATTCTTTATTATTATTTTTTTCTCT
>NW_006408640.1:554115-555349 GCF_000296735.1 Chrysochloris asiatica | reverse complement strand
CCTACTCTCCCTTCTTTGTGATTAAAGACTGCTGTTTCCAGTCTTTTTAACTGGAATTTACTTGTTTTTAATTGCATTATTTTCTTCTGATTATATATATAATTTTAATTTTTATTTTATTTTGTTTATATCTATTTTTTATTTATTTATATTTTTAAATGTTTTTCCCTCTTTCTCCCATTTTTGTTTTTGCTGCTGACCCTGATTTTGTTTTTTATTTTTATCCAACTTCTGTTGCTTGGCTGTTACATAGCCTCCCTTTTGCTTTTGGAGGACTCTTAGTCTCCCTATATTACACAAGAAGAGTCAGCAACCATGGCCAAAAAGCCAAGCTGCAATCACACCTTATAAAACACCAAAACCCAGGCAAGAACCAATACCAGCAGACATATACCAGGGAAACAGACAACACCTGTGAAAGTCACTCTGAGTTAAGCAATAAAAAGAGGAAAAAGAGAAGACCACACCCTGATCACATCTCCCTGGAGACAATCATAAAGCATAAAAAACTAACAAAATACATACTCACTTAAGTTTGAGGGCCACAGATAAACATTAATTTTAATGTCCAAGAAGCAAAAGAAGATGACCATATCAGCATGTGTCCAGAAAAAATATAAAATATCTGAGACATATGACCTAGAAGTAGACATGAAATTCTATTATGGAAGGAGGGCAGGCCCTGGAAATGCCTGAGAAATAATTCAGAAAAATGAGTATGAAATGTTTCATAACACTCTACAATGGAGTTGAGAAAAATAAGGAAGAAGTCAGGAAAGTGCTACAAGAGCAATCAAACAAGATAGATACAGCATTGGAAACAGTTCAAAACCTACAGAAAGAGGTCCAAGCAATCAATAACAAAATGGCAGAAATAGAAAAAAACTCTGGAAGGGCAGAGGAATAGAAGAAATGAGGTGGAAGGAAAAATCAGCGAGCTGGAAGACAGGTCTTTCAATACCACTACGATAGAAGAACAAACACAAAAAAAGGATAAAAAAATTCTGAAGATGGTATAATATTCATGCTGGACAACATGAAGAGGAATAACTTAAGAATGATGGGTATTCCTGAGCAGGAAGAATCACACAAGTCCACAGAGGAAATAGTCAAAGAACTACTGCAAGAAAATTTCTCCAACATCCTGAAAAGCGAAAAAATAAACGTACAAGAAGCTCAACGTACTCCAAGAAGGGCAGACCCCAAAAGAAAATCACCAAGACATATCATAGTC
>NW_006408640.1:552776-554015 GCF_000296735.1 Chrysochloris asiatica | reverse complement strand
CTTGAGGACATTATGCTGAGTGAAATTAGTCAGCCACAAAAAGAGAAATACTGCATAGGACCACTACTGTAAAAGACTAAGAAAAAGAAATTATACTAAAAGGGGGTAGGGGGAAGTCTTTGTTGGTTATTGGGAAGTTGGTGATGGGTGGGGAGAAGGGGGAGGGCAGAGCGCAGGGTGGGAATTGGACACGGAAAGCTTGGGTGCTAGGGAGGGGGGCAATATACAGGGAGGGAGAGGGAAGGGAAGAAACGGGGCAGATGGGAGAACAATTGGGCATGTTCAAAAGAGCTAAAGGGGATAGAGATAAAGGATGATATATGCAAAGCCTTGGAACGGCAGGGCTCTGAGATACAGGGATTGAGTCTTGGTTGGAATGGGGGGAAATCATGTTAAGATGCTTGACTGTTTTTTTGTTTGTTTGTTTGTTTGTTTGTTTGTTTGTTTGTTTGTTGTAATCTTGGTTTCCCTTGCATTATAATATAGAGTAGACACTGTAGAGGGAGAGACAGGAATAGTCAGAAACACCACACTAGAAGTCTTGTTAGTCCGTCTTTTGCCTATGACTGATTGGAATACCTAAAATGGGGCTACAGCGTACCCAGTGAATGAGGCTTCTTGCGGAGCCTTTGCAATACATAAAACTATAGGTAGAAACTAGAACCACATCCAGATCTCCAGAGATGAGAAATCTCCACTTGAAAGGATGAGCAGAGCAGCCTGGAGCGGCTAGAAGAATAGAGGATACCTCTTGAAAGAAAGACCTGCAGGAAAAATGGAGGCAGATGGATTGTTACTACAAGAACAAACAAATCACTTCCCTAGAAAACACCAAGGCAAGTGGCCAGGTCCTCTCAATGCAGACCCCCTTCCAAGACTAAGAATCAACAGAAATGCACGCTCTGATTGGTGACCACACACATCACCGATGGGGGGGAAATAGGGTAAAAGCAGCAATGAAGCGGCAAGCTAAGCCCTACAATGTTCAGTGGACTTCTGTGGACCCAGTTGGGGACCTGGTTGGCAAGCAGTGTGAAGAGGCCAGGGGACTCTTGGGCCCAGAGTCAGTGGCGTGGCCACGGAGGACTCGAGAGGAGAGTGGAGTTACCGGCTTCCGGGAAGAGAGGACATATGCACAGGATTGCCCACGCTTGCAAATGATACCCACGTGACCTGGACCGGATGACTGGATGATCGGAACTCAACCAGGAGAGGAAAGAAGAGGGGAAAAAAAAAAAG
>NW_006408640.1:549196-551266 GCF_000296735.1 Chrysochloris asiatica | reverse complement strand
ATGAAGAGTTGTACTCCAACAAATTTGAAAACTTAGTAGAGATGGATACATTTTGGATAAACACGACCTACCTATACTTACATACAGTGAAATAGAAAACCTGAACAGACCCATAACAAAAGAAGAAATCGACCAGGCCATCAAAAGACTCCCAACCAGAGGGAAGGTGGCGCTTCCCGGACTGGGCAGACAGGTACGCGGGCTGGGGAAAAAGTAGGGGGCAATATCACAAATTGGGGCCTCCGTCTGGTAGACAGACAACTTTTGGGCAAACATAAAACATTAGGCTGCAACTTTATGAACTTGTTTTTTTGAAGGATCAAACTATTGAGGAGTTATGAGCATTTTGAACTTTCACCCGCCTGCTCCGGGCTCCTACCCGGGGATGGCTCCACCCACTGCAGAACTTAGCAGGGCCTGAGCATACCCATTCAAAGTCTGATGCTCTCAGAAAACCAGTGGGGCCACAGGAACCAACATAGTCCATTCCAGGGGGGTCCTCATTGCCACATTGGGCATTACCTGCAGGTATATAGGACAAATTGGGGGCCTCAAGGCACAGGGAGACAAAGAGAGGCATTTTAGATGTCATCAAAAACAGACCCCATCTGCCTACAAGCACTAAGCCCATCCCCCACCTCTTTGGCCTAGGCCAGCTCTCTGCCCAGCCTCCTAGCCTCAGACAAGCCCATCAAAACATCAAGGTTTGGGCCAGCCCGAGCTGAGTAGCAGCTTAATACCAGTAACAAAGCACCCCTGCTGTGATTTAATCCACCAGACTGCAAAGCCTTTAGAATTGCAGGAACTGTGGTTCCAGTTCAACAGCTGCTATTGGAAACCCTATACAGGGTAGCTGTGGATCAGAACACATCCCATAGCATTTCAACAAGTAGCAAAACTCAGAGGGGCCTGAAACAGAGTAAGAACACTACAGACTAACTGAAGAAGCAGGGAGGGCAGGGCTTGCTGGCGGCTAGGGTGAAGGCATAGTGAAGGTTGCCATCAAAAGTGGCGCGGAATTCCAGGCAGAAAGGAGGCAAGACAGAGCTCCAGGATTCGGACCCACAGATATAGGAGTGGTTTGGAGCCTTGGAGGCTTGTAGCCTGTGGAATTTCAAGTGGCGGCGGGAGGTTGCGCACCCTTGAGTCCACTGGCCAGGCTCCTGGACCCATATCCTGGGCTAGACAGAGCGGCTGTACTAAATAGGGGCCACAGAGACACTGCAGAAACGCTCCACAGGAACATTTAGGGGAAAAAAGAAAAAAAAGGGGGGGGGGGACGGTGTGCTTTGCTGATTTGGGGTGGCTCCGATCTTGTTTTTTTTCTTTGGTGTCGGGAGTGGGTGGGCTCACGGTTTGCCCACATACATCTGGGTGAGTGGAGGTGGGGGCCTAGCCGAGTGGTTGGGACCCGCCCCCACTGCTGGCACTTTCCTCTTCCAGGAGCTTACGCACCCTGGCCAGGCTGAGACGCGGGTTTGATCTGCCTTTCTTCACTGGTTTGAGAGGGAGCTGTGGGTTGAGATGCTGCACTGCAAATTCTTTTGAACAACAAGGCCAGTGGGACAGGGCCGGTGGTTCATCCTCACCAGCTACTCATTGGAAACCTTATACGGGAGATGCGGATGTGTGTCCTATTTGGTTGGCTTACATTCACTGGTTTGAGAGGCGTCCCATTGTAGCGCTGTGGATTGGGGTGCCACTGCATGGCCTTTTGGTCTGCGGGGTCAGTGGTTTAAGCTCATGGGCTGTCTGCAAGAGATGCACCTCACACACAGAGACACAAACAGATTAAAAGTCAAAGGATGGAAAAAAAAATATACCAAGCTAACTGCAATAAAAAGCAAACAGAAGTGGCAGTAGATTTGAAGAAAGAAATAGATGAATCTATAATAGTGGGTTACTTCAATACACAACTTTCAAAAATGGATAGGACAACCAGTAGGAAACTTGACAATCAACAATAGAAAAACCAAGGAAATCAAGACAAATACATGGAAACTGAACAACACCCTGCTGAAAAGTGACTGGGTCGTAGAAGAAATCAAACGTGAATTTGCAAAATTTCTC
>NW_006408640.1:536535-543274 GCF_000296735.1 Chrysochloris asiatica | reverse complement strand
ATTAAAAAAAAAAAAACGTGTAGACTACATTGTTAGTTGATGTTCTTAGTTTGCTGCAGGAAAAGGTCCTTGCTCTGTAAATTCAGGACAAGAAACATACAAAATCAGCCCCAAGCCCAAGGGAGTACCCAAGAATGCAGAATCTAGGCCCCATCTCAAGGATCTATATATCTTGACCAGGTCCCCAGGTGACCCACCTGCACAGTCAAGTTTGGGAAGCATTGATCAGATCATCCCATCATGAATAACAGAAGCCACCATTGATTGCTGGCCAGCACAGGCTGTTGGTCAACTGCGTCAGTGTTCTGAGTCTCAATGTCCTCCTTGGTAACACACTGATAGTAAGTCCTACCCCTTGAGACTTTTGTGAGGAGCACATGAGATGATGCAGGTAGAGTACTCATAAAGACCAAAGTGTCCCACACATGGTCCTTGGTTTTCTTTTAAATTGACATTTTGATTTTTGTTCTCATAACAGTCATTGAGTCATTTGTAGCTTCTTAATTACCCTGATGGTGCCATCTGAATGGTAGATCTAGGAGACAAAGTGGCTTTAATTCAGAGCTTTTCAAGATTGAAGATGATCTTATTTGGGGTTTTTTCTAAGTGGTCTGTGTTGGATCAGGAAATTCTTACTTCTATATGTCAAGTGATGGAGCAACACTTTCCATCTAACTCAGTGTTTGTAGCAGTTTTTATTCTTGTTGAATTCTTTAAGAAAACTGCTTCGAGAATTGTTCCCAGGTTCAGTTTCCAATATGATTATTTGTTTGGGTCTGTCTTCTTTTTTATACTCCACAGATTAGTGAAGTGATCATAGTAGTTAGTCCATGTTGAAACAATACCAATGCAAACTTTGAGAACTAAGATACGACTAACTCAAGCCTGGTATTTTCAATAGCCTCGTATGCATGTGAAAGTTGGACAATGAGTAAGGAAGACTATAGAAGAACTGATGCATCTGAGTTATGGTGTTGAAGAATAGTGAAAGTACCATGAACTGCCAAAAGAACAAACAAATGTGTATTGGAAGAAGTACACCCAGAATGCTTGTTAGAAGCCATGATGGTGAAACTTTGTCTCTCACATTTTGGACGTGTTATCAGGAAGGACCAGACCCTAGAGAAAGACATCATGCTTGGTAAAGTGGAGGGTCAGAGAGAGAGGAACATTTTCAACAAGATGTGTTGGCACAGTAGCAGCAGCAATGGGCTCAAATGTAACAAAAATTATGAACATAACTCAGTGTTTCATTCTGTTGTGCAAAGGGTCACTATGACTAGATGGCACCTAACACTACAACAACAACAACAAAAATGCAAATTTTTCATTTAGGAAAACCATGTTAATTTATAGTTGGAGAACATTTATAATTAACCAATAAGTTTCATGTCAGGACTGAACTATGCTGAAAACTCGGTTCTCAAACATCTGAGAATGTCAACTCAGTGATGTTCAATGCAATTGGTACATTGCATAAATTTTTCAAATAAGTTAACACAAAGCTAGATGAACAATATTTGCAAGCTAAATGTTATTTTTAGGAAATGACGTAGCTGAGTTGATTTTTAAGAGAATGTGAAATGAAGAATCCGCATCTTGGGAGTTGTTGTTGTTGTTCTTGTGAAGTACCATCGAGTCAGTTCTGACCCATAGCAACCCTGTATAGGGTTTCCCAGGAGCAGCTGGTGAGCTTGATAAGAGCAGTTATTTACCATTTTTACTGTTCAACTTCTGCTGATAGGAGCAGGAAGGAAGCCATAAAGTGTCTGTTCATTGAAAAGAGAACAAAGTAAAAATGCAAATAAATACTGGCCCCAAATGGAGATGGATGCCTTAGAAACTTTTCATATCCTCTGTGTTAAAGAATATTTATACTAATTTTTAATGGCAATTGATGGCATTTTACCTAATATATAAAGCCTAATGATAGGAGCTCTGGTAGCGTAGTGGTTACGAATCGGACTGTGAACCGTAAGGTCAGCAGTTCGAAACTACCAGCTGTTCCACGGGAGAAAGATGAGGCTTTCTGCTCCCGTAAAGATTTACAGCCTCGGAAACCCTGTACAGGGTCGTTATGAGTCGGAACCGACTCCACAGCACATAACAACAACAACAACAACAATGATAACATAAAAATTTCTGTGAAGAAAATGTTTTTCTGCTCAGTGACAAATTCAGGGGTTCAGACATTTAAAAAGCAGAAAGGTTTTACTTCAGTCAAACATAATTGGTTGCCTTAAACTATTCTAATTAAATCTGTAGAGGTAACAGCGTGTACTTTGCTTCTATTTTCCTGGTGTGTGAACCTTCCATGCAGATTGGCTATGTGGAAAGCATAGCCCACCCATACTTCCGTTGGGGCAGATGCTGTGGTTCCATGGGATCTTTGGGCTTGAAGTTTTGTCCATCAGGAATCAGGATGGGATGTTTAAGAAACACCAGCCAAAATTCAAAGTAAAGAAGAAGGCTCCATTGTTGCCTCCTCAATTCCCATCCTCTCTGCCACAGAGGACAGTGCATGAGCAAGTTCGTCATGTCAGGTTGCGACCCACCAATCACGACGGCTGTTCTGTTTGCTCCTCAACTTCAAAGTCTCCAGCTTTCCTGAGCAGGCATTCTGAGTTTTATTTTCCAGAACTATAAGCCATCCAGTTCCCCAAGAGCACTAAAGGTCAAGCTTTCATCCTTGGTCTAGAGGAATACACTTGGCTTCTTTCCTTCCTTGTTTCTCTTCGGGGAAGTCATAAAAACAGCTTTGATAATTAGTAAACAGCCAACATTTCCCCAACAGTCATAAAACATAAAGGCGTGTGAAAGCCCAGCTTTGCTTTCAAGTCTTTTAGAGGCTCATGTTCCAAGGGCCTCCACTCCTCCCCTATTGCCAGCAAGTGGTTCCAGCTGCATCCTTAGTCCTTCCCATATTGCTTGGTTCAACGAAATATTGATGAGGTCCAAGTTTCTTTCTTGACCAGTGGGATGCAAATTCAATGGAAGTAAATAAATAAAAAATAGTCTGATTTATGACAGATTAGAATAAAGTCAAAACATGAAAACTAAGAAAGCCACTCGATTTGTTTTTTATTAGAGGAGAATTAATTAGATGTAAGAGTCCCATAGTTTTACATATTTTTTTTTTTCTGTTTTACCTAGTTGTTGTTAAGTGCCATTGAGTTTTTTTCTGACTCATAGGGACCCTACACAGGGTTTCCAGGGAGCATCTGGTGGTTTCTATCACAGACCTTGTGGTTAGTAATCCAATGCTTATCCTACAGTACCACACTGTATCTTACCTGTTATTTGTTGTTAAGTGCTGTTGAATCAGTTCTGACTCAGAGCAACCCTGTATAGAGTTTCCAAGGAGAAGCTGGTATATTTGAATCACCAACCTTTTGGTTAGCAATCCAGTGCTTATTCTACAGCATCACACCAAGACTACACCTTACCTGGTAAATTCAATAAAATCATGTATAAGAATTTTTCATCTAATTTTAATTACTTTCTGGTTGTCAACTCAACCTCTTAATATTGTTGTTGTTGTTGTTAAGTGCCGTCGAGTCGGTTCCGACCCATAGCGACCCTGTACAGGGTTTCCAAGGGTGTAAATCTTTACAGGAGTAGAAAGCCTCATCTTTGTCCCGCGGAGCGGCTGGTAGTTTTGAACCGCTGAACTTCAGGTTTGCAGCCTGATTCGTAACCACTATGCTACCAGAGCTCCTAATACATTCAAGAAAATAAAAAATATGACTATCCAAATTGAAATCCATAAGATATGGTTGCTTGAAACATACAACAGGGACTGGCAATCTGATCACCTGCCTGTGCACACAGCCCAGTGTCTCTGCGGGGAACAGACAAAAGAAAAATTCACTATGGTCACTCCCCAACAATACTAATCCCATTTTAGCTGAGGAGGCTATGACTGGCGCAAGGAGAATAGAAGTGTAGGACAGAGAGCTTATATTCTCCTCCGGAGAGAAGTTGATCTCAGTGGTCAATGCTCAGATAAACTATATAAATATAGTTTATCTCAATTTCTGGTAGAATTTGATGGCAAACTATATATAACAAATAAATATACCAATGAGGGAAAATAATGTTGGCTCAATGGTTCACAGAACAGCAACAACAAAATCCCATCATAGGCATGGCTGGTAGGAATACTGAGGTTTGCCCCATTGGCCATCCTGCTGGAGACTCTGAGGGTTGTACTAACATTACTGACATTGCTGCCTGGAAGAGATCTCTGCCTTCTGTCCTGTGCAACTAACCCCCAATTAAAAATCCAGGCTGAGTTCTGGTGATTTCTTTAACTCCAGTGGAAATGATGAATGGCTACAATTTTTAATTTTTGTAGGTGTGTTGGTAAAGGCTATGTGTCAATTTGGGTAGGCCATAATTCTCAGTGGTTTAGCAGATCTATAATTATCCTCCATTTTGTGATCTGAAGAAGGTAGCCGATTGGTTGAATGGGAAGTTTCCTCGGGACTATAGCTTGCATCCAATATATATGGATAATCTGGAAGGCTCACTCTCTCAATCCTGCATACATTTTACTATCTTTGAAATCTGGTTCTCAGGGCATGAGCCAACAGCCTTCCACCTGACCTATAGATTTAGTGATAGACTAGCTACAGCAATACTAGAAAAGCCTGCTGCCTGATCTGCTGATCATAGTTTGTCAGCCGTTAAAACCACATGAGTCAGAAGAAGCCCCTAGTTTGAAGTCTGGGATTTGGGACTTGCTAATTTCCACAACTGTGTGAACTATAATTTTGAAATAACTTTCTCCTATCAACTATCAATACTCACAGAAACAGCAGTCAAGAAATCAAATGACGTATTGCATTAGGTGCATTAGGCAAATCTGCTGCACAAGACCTTTTTAAAGTATTGAAAAGCAAAGATGTCAGCTTGAGGACTAAATTAAGCCTGACCCAAGCCATGATATTTTCAATAACCTCATATGCATGTGAAAGTTGGACAGTAAATAAGGAAGACCATAGAAGAATTGATGCTCTTGAGTTATGGTGTTAGAGGAGAATATTGAAAGTGCTATGGGCTGCCCATAGAACCAACAAATCTATGTTGGAAGAATTGCAGCCAGAGTGCTCCTTGGAGGCCAAGATGGCCAAACTTCATCTCTCATACTTTGGACATATTGTCAGGAGTGACCAGTCACTGGAGAAGGATATCATATTTGGTAAGGTGGAGGGTCAGAGAAAAAGAGGAAGACCCTCAGCGAGATGGATTGGCAAAGTGGCATCATCAGTGGACACAAGCATGGCAACAATTGTGAGGTTGGCCCAGGATCGGGCAGTGTTTCGTTCTGCTGTCCATAAGGTCGCAATGAGTAGACACCTACTTGATGGCACCTAACAACAACACATTTATATGGGGAGTCCTGGTGTGGAGCTGTGGGCAAATATGTCAGACTGTAAAGTTGTTTGAACTTCTAGATCAGCAGTTCAAGCTCACCAGCTGCTCCTTGGAAACCCTATACAGACTATGGGTCGGAATTGACTTGACGGCACATAACAACAACAACAACATATATATGGAGTCCTAGTAAGGCACTGTAGGTTAATGTGCTGGACTGCAAAGTCCGTTTGAACTTCAAGGTCAGTAGTTCAAGCTCACCAGTCACTCCTTGGAAACCCTATACAGACTATGGGTCGGAATTGACTTGACGGCACATAACAACAACAACAACATATATATGGAGTCCTAGTAAGGCACTGTAGGTTAATGTGCTGGACTGCAAAGTCCGTTTGAACTTCAAGGTCAGTAGTTCAAGCTCACCAGTCACTCCTTGGAAACCCTATACAGTGTTGCTATGGGTCAGAACCAACTCAGTGGCATTTAGCAACAACAACAAACAATACATATATATATTTTACTGGTTTTGCACCACTAGAGAATCTAGCCTAAAATGTAGGGCTAAATATTCTTTACCTTCCGCCAAGCCTTATAAACTTGGGGATTCTTAGCACATTGGGGAAGTTAGAAGCAGAGAGAGAGCATAAGCTGCCCACCACAGTCTATAAACAGTTCCACAATCATATAATAAAAATCACCTTATAATATGGGGATCCCTGTTTTCCAAAGGTCAGACCTGACCTCCTAAACTTACAAATAAGGCAAGCTATGTCCATGCCTCGTTTTTCAAAGTAAATGCTTTCCACAGTCATTGTCTCTCAATTTACCCTTAAATTGAATTGTTTTGCCTCCCTAGTGTCCTAGTCTGGTTGCTCTTTATTTTCCTCCATATGCATCTGCTTCTGCATACAATGTTCTTCTTGAATTCTGAAATATGTACAACTGAAAATATTAGATAAAATAAAATTGGTATTTCAATCTACTTTTTCAAGAGTTTTATTTTCATTAAAATAAGTATTTTTATTTAAATAAATATTTATTGAGAGTCTACGATGTGCCATGGGTGTTTCTGGGTTAATGAGTGTCTATTGCTATTCTCATAATGACTCTGTAAGGTAGAATAAGTATTACTATCCACATTTCACAGATGAGGGAATGAAAATATGAAGAGATAAAAAATGGCACCTCTAGTTATGGAAGCAAAACTTTACTCACTTGAGATATCAAAGAGATTGTCCAATGATTTCCACATTCTGTTGGGTTACCTCTCTTTGGAATGGGCACAAATATTGATCTCTTCCAATCAGTCGGCCAGATAGTTATCTTCCAAATTTCTTGGCAGAGATGAGTGAGTGCCTCT